>NC_046985.1:19443215-19520715 GCF_009769545.1 Cyclopterus lumpus
AAAAGAGACAAAGGGCATGTTGGGAGCATGCCCTTTGTCTCTTTTTATGCTCCATCACCTGACTTCCTTAGAGGCAGCCCTGAATGTCCTGAGTCATGATTACACAAAATGAGTTAAAACCTTTTATAGACGTATGTATTTACATTAAATGTCATTTCTTTCATACTAAATAACTTGAATCCCATTATTACATTAACAAACAGTCTACTGTATGTGAATGTGACCCTTTGATACTTGCTCTTGTTGGAAGATTAAATACACATGCAGTGCAAATACTTGCTGTCTCTTCAGTTTCTACCCATCTAATCCCACCTGATGATGAGAGCATACACATCCCTTGCTATCCCTCATTTTAATTCTCATTAAGATCAATAACCTGATATTCACTTCAGAGATAAAGTTAGTGTTTAATAGAGCACAGAAGCGTAGGCGATTCTAACATCTCATCATAAATGCTAAACAAAGCTTTGATTTGAAACGAAGCGAAGGCAGGAGGTGGAGCACCGACGCACACAGCCAGTGACTGAGCATTATATTAACTCACTATGCTAATCCTTTCAGCTGCACAGCTGGAGTCCAAGTTAGGAGAGAGCTCAGGTTCAGGTTATTTTAAGACATAAGAGCTTGCTTTCAAAGGAGCTATAGAATGAGTGAGCCCTGAATAGAGAGATAATTAGGTTATTCTCTGCAACACTAATTATCCTTGTTGTTTTTGACAGCAGTAAAAGTGAGGGCATGTCTTAATTCTTTTTCCATCTTTGATTTTCTGTCGTTTCTAGTGGAGCCTTGCCCCATTTAATTATTTCATCACTCTGTGGAGAGTGGTAAACACCACTGCATGAATGATGATCAAATATCTGCAGAGAAGCTGCCGCATCCTCTGACTTATCCGCACACAGCGTCAGATTGTTAGGAAATCGTACGCTCAGAGAGAGAAAACAGTTAGAGACCCATGGGGTAGATGCATTTCCTTCCAAGGCTTTTGGACACCAGACATACACTAAAGATCAGTAACAATCACAAAGGTTCTTCCTATAATTAAGTTCATCCATCTTCACAAGTAATGATGAAAGGTCTAGATGAAGGGTGTCAGAAGCAGAAAGCAATTTTGAAGTTCGCTCTCCGGAGAACTTCAAAACTGTAGTCTGAGTGTGCCAGAGACACCTATCTATCACATCTGTGAGGATGACTGTGAATGGAAGCCATGACTCAAGTGTCGAGGAGTCCCACTTTGAATATGTAACAGTAAATATGGATCGACTGATGGAATGGGTTCTTTGTTGAAGAAAGAAAACATTACAGCACACATGAAGACGAAACATTACACAAGCGGTTCTTGTAGCATCCCACTCATGTCGCTTAAAAAGGTTTTACAATGATGTGTCTATAGACACAACATTGTGTTCACAATTTAGTAAAAAGGAATTCACAGAACCTGATGAAAGCAAGCGATTTATTTGTAGTAACATTTTAAATGCGCCATGTAAGGTGTCTTTGATGAAATATCACAATTTTGAGCTTAGTTTTGGCTGATTTTTCTGATGGAAGGGTCTGTCACACATGATGTGTTCAAGGACCGTCAGAAGGATGAAAATAACAATGTGTTTCTGGCTGGGATCAACAATGCAGTTCTAAAACTCTCCGGCAGGACCGAAAAGCATAATTTCTTTTCCAGACATACAAAGTCTAAAAAAGGACAAGGACCTGTCTTATTGTGGATCCTACCGGCCGATCTCACTTCTTTATGTAGACGCAAAAATCGTTGCAAAGGTACTGTCTCGCCGACTTGAAAATATTACCCCTTTAATTATTTCTGAAGACCAGACTGGTTTCGTAAAAGAACTTCATTCATTTTCCAACATCCGCAGGTTGCTTAACATAATTCCCACTGGTCCCGGAAGCAGTTCTCATTAGACGCTGAAAAGGCTTTTGACCGGATTGAGTGGGAGTATTTATTCACGGTCCTACAGAACTTCGGGTTTGGTGATATTTTCGCCTCCTGGATTAAACTCTTATACTCATCTCCGCAAGCATGTGTCACAAACTCACTACGTTCCCCATATTTCTCTAACAAGAGGCACACGCTAAGGATGCCCACTTTCCCCCTTGCTTTTTGCAATGTTAATAATTCAATTCAGTTTATTTTGTATAGCCCAATATCACAAATTATCCTCAGAGGGCTTTACAATCTGTACACATACGACATCCCTGACCTTTGACCTCACATCGAATCAGGAAAAACTCCCCAAAAATAACCTTTGACAGGGAAAAAAGGGAAGAAACCTTCAGGAGAGCAACAGAGGAGGATCCCTCTCCCCGGATGGACAGAAGCAATAGATGTCATGTGTACAGAATGAACAGCATTTACAAAGTTACATAAACACATTACATGAATATGACAATATAATAGAACCACTCTCCATTGCATTGAAAACATTTCCACTTTTGCGAGGAGTACGCAGGGGTGGGATATAACATTGTGTATCACTGTACGCAGATGACATTTTGTTGTATGTAAATGACCCAGTGGCATCCTTTCCTACAATTGAATCGATTCTGGTGGAATTTGGTTCATTTTCAGGATATAAATTAAACTTAAAAAAAGAGTGAATTGTACCCAATAAATGATTTGGCTTGCCAAATTCAACAAACTTCAATACCTTCAGGTTTCAGATACCTTGGTGTGAACATAACCCGCAGTCTTGCTTCTCTTCATACAGCCAACTTTAACCCCTTGGTTGAAAATATGAAAAATTACCTTCTTAGATGGAGCAACCTGCCTGTCACTACCTGGCAGGGTGCAGTCCATAAAAATGAATGTATTTCCCAAATTTCTACACTTGTTTAGATGCTTACCAAAATCTTTTTTCCGATCTATTGATAAGCTCATTCTAAACTTTATCTGGGCAGCTAAGTCGCCACGAGTGAGCAAGCTCTTTCTCCAAGGCCCGAGGGACATGGGTGGCCTGGCTCTTCCTAAATTCATTTTTTATTATTGGGCAACTAACATTAAAAAAATATCTTTTTGGATTAATGCCCCTGAGACTGATTGGTGCCTCTTGGAGGCCCAATCATGCCATTCTTCCTCTCTTCCTGCATTAGTATACTCATCTCTTCCGATAAAACTGTCCAGCCACTCTTCTAACCCGGTTGTCCTCACTACACTTAGAATTTGGATTCAATTTCGTCGTCACTTTAAATTTCAAGCCGCTTCTTCTCTGGGTCCGATTAGTAATAACCATATATTCCCACCATCTGTATTGGACAACACCTTCTATCAAGTGGAAAAAAAAGACTGAAGTGTTTCAGGAATCTTTATGACGATGGCCAGTTCTCTAGCTTTGACTCTCTTTGTAAGAGATGTGACCTGGACCGTTCAAATCTCTTCAGATACTTTCAGGTCCGCCACCAGGTAATGAAGCTCTTCCTGTCATACCCCGACCTCCCATGCAAACACTTTGGGAAAGCCTACTGGACATGCAACCAACTCAGAAGGGTTGGATCTCTAAAGATTACAACCAGATCATAACCACAACGGATACCTTTTCTACAATCAAAACCAAATGGGAAAGTGAGTTGAATATGAACCTGACACAGAATTGGTGGTTGGGTGCACTGAAGAGGGTGAGCACCTCTACGTCCTGTGCCAGACTTGATCTTATTCAGTTCAAAGTGGTCCATAGGATGCACTTTAGCAACAGCAGACTAGCTAGAATATTCCCAGGCCATGATGCGGGATGTAACCGTTGTGGTTATCCTCAAGCAGATTTATTACACACGTTTTGGCCGTGTCCTAAACTTGGACATTTCTGGTGCTATGTGTTTAATATTTTAACTATAGTTTTAGGGATCGAGGTACAACCGTGCCCCCTTATGGCAATCTTTGGAATCCCAGCTAAACCCATTCTTTATAGTACCAAAGACATGGATATTATTGCCTTTACCACTCTTCTGGCACGTCGTAGAATACTTCTTGCTTGGAAGTCCCCAAGTTCACCATCTCAGTCTGCCTGGCTTAAGGATGTGATGTTTTTCTTGAGTCTTGAAAAAATTAAATATGCACTTAGAGGCTGCAATGGCAACTTTACTAAGAAATGGCAACCTTTCATTTCTTATTTTCAAGATCTGTCAGTGTTGCCTACTGAATGAGACGCAGCTGGTAATCTGTATGCATGTACCTGGTCCTCTGTCCTTATCTGTCTGACTAACTGTAACTGAACCTAATTACTCAACTTTAGTTGTACAATACTGTACTACACAAACTGTGAAAGAATGTGAAGGCCAAGTGTGGGTGGGTCTGTCCGTGTTTTATTATTCATTGTTATAATTTTGTTTGTTTATTTTTGACTTATCTTTAGTTATTTCCTTACTTTTATTTTTTTTTAATTTCTGTTTTACTTTCCTGTTTTCTTCGTCACTATTGTAAATTGACTATCGCATACACAAAATGAAAATACTTTGATCCCTGTATGTCATATTCATTATCATCAATAAAGTATCTATTTAAAAAAAGAAAAAGTAAAGCATAAACATTTTAAGGATCATTCTCATTCATCTACAAATGAAATGTTAGACTGGAGTACATAGGTGTGTGCAGACATTAACACACCTGCTCGGCGGGCAAGTAGCCATGATGATTCTTTACATTCTCAATACATCTGAAATGGGAACAAACACAATGGTTGTAAATGAACAGCAAAATGCTTCAGCAGCTTTTAGCCAGCCATTCCTTTTCTGTTGAGATGACATTTTGTGGTCTTTGCTGTTTGAATACCTTTTACATATTCTGGGAGCACTGAGTCGCCATGGCTCTGAGTGCTTTTTCCTTTCTTAACCGGAGCAGAGTACAGGACACTTCCCCGGTGGCGTGGCTGCCACCGACCCTCTGGGATCCCGGCACATACGGACTGGAGAACTTGCTGAGGATTGTTAATGTGGTCCTGAGTTGGTTCATGACCTTCTTCTTTATTTCCTCTGAGACTTCTTCTTTTATATAGCTAAATCTATTTAGTGTAGAGACAGAACACTGGCTCAACCATGCTGCAGACAGAACCAAAACATTAGAATATAAAAAGCATCAAATGCAGCCCTACTTTTTGTTTAATAGATATCAGCCTGAACCGTTTTTCAAATTGTCTTTTAAATCGAGAACATTTTTATTGCTGAATTCTTAAAAAAAGTCGAGAAGAGAATATGTGTTGAATGTGCCACATTTTGCTCATCAGTGTTGAAAGCACCCCTGACGCCGGTGCCTCAGGGAGCCGGAAACACCGGCTTGTTTTAAACACTTCTCATCTCCGTTTAAGTATGTCGGACAGAATGAATAAGGAAATAGCCTGTTGTCCCACTCTAAACACATCTTTATCGGGTGGACTACTTTCCTTTTCTCGGTGCAGGCCGGTGATCCGCTCATCGTGCTGCCAGGAAAGGACCTGAAAAGTGACATCTCGAATAGCCTGAGAGGAGAAATACATCTTGCACATCAGTTTGTTTTAAGGTTAGTCATTTGAGAAAAGTAATTCAATTCACACCACGAAAGGAAAACTGACTTTAAACTGTAGTCATTTACTCCATATTGCTTTTCATGTCGTCTTTCTTTTGAGAGACCGGTGTGGGGCATGTGTAACCTCTATGAAATGTCTCCCGGTCAAATGAATCTCATGGAGCTGGGCCGACTTGTGGTAACCGCAGTTTATTCAGCATCTCCTGCATTCATCACAAAGGACCACACAGTTCCGTCATGTCTGTGGACAACAGCGCATGCTCAGTCTATGTGTGAATCCTCCGTTGCTCTGAGGATTACCCATATTTAATACACTAACAATGAAACATGTGATCGTATAGTGGGTACATGTGAATACAATAACTGAAATAGAACAGAAACTGTCTCTCTTAAATGTATGAGGAGAAATACAAGATAAATATATACAGTATAATCCAAAATATACAGTTACATACAGAGTCCTCACACTTGACTGTTTAACGTATTATTCATTTTCTAACAACAATTGTATAACCAAATAAACATGTAGATACATAAAATATTCCATCTGCATGTTTAAAACATTAATACACTCAACAGAAGAACATACTTTAACATACCTGCATTCATCACAAAGGACCACACAGTTCCGTCATGTCTGTGGACAACAGCGCATGCTCAGTCTAGAAAGACGGCATCACGTCAGTGTTAGCTAGCTGTACTGGAGACATTCTTTACTGACAATAAAACACGTACAGAACGAATAGTTAACTTAATGAAAACATGGTGAATATAATACAAGACAATTACTATACAGACAAATAAAGCCAGCTCACCTTTTATGTACCATCCCAATTAGCTAACACTATATTGTCCACAGACATTCATAGGCAAGTTACCTATGTGTGAATCCTCCGTTGCTCTGAGGATTACCCAGGGTCCTTTGCGTCTGTTATTCAGCGCAAGTACATATTCACAACAAGTGGCGTAGTTTCCCGATTTAGCGGGATTTAACTTGAACCTTTTCAACTATGTTACACATGCAATGGATTTTATATTCCAGTGGCATTGGAAATGCTTTCTAATAGTATCTGGAAATCTTTGTGAGAAACACAAACACATGACTGGCATTTAAAGAATTAAACACAAGTGAATTGTATGATACAAGGAAAAGAAAGTAGAATAAACAAGATAGAGAAACTTAAGCGCTCTCTAACAAAGTTTCTGTTTGTTTGCCAAAACTTTTTTTCCAGTTGAAGGAAAAGTTACTTCAGACCAATTTTCTCATAACGTAACTTCTGTAAGCGGCTGTAGCAAATCAAATGGCAGCAACATAACATTTTCTGATCTAGCTAGGAGGCTGCCTGGGTAGAGCCCTCTGAGGCAAATTAGTCATTTGTGATTTTGAATCGCCACCTTAACGTGGTGGAGGAGTTTGAGTGGCTCAGTGATCCTGGGAGCTATGTTGTCCGGGGCGTCAGCCCCTGGTAGGGTCTCCCAAGGCAAACAGGTCTCGGGGGAGAGCCCAGACTAAGAGCGGTTCAATAAACCCTGATGAATAGCAGCCCACGGATTGTAGCCACCTTGCCCGGACAAGGGAAACCGGGGCACCCTCCCGGAGCCAGACCCAGGAGGGGAGCTCGTCGGCGAGCGTCTGGTGGCCGGGCTTTCGCCCATGGGGCCCGGTCGGGCTCAGCCCGAAAGAACAACATGGAGCAGCTGTCACCCTGTGGACCCACCACCCGCAGGGTGAATTATCGGGGTCGGGTGCTATGTAGACCGGGCGGCGGGCCAGGCGGGAGACCTGGGCGGGCCGATCGCCGGCAGCATAGACTAGCTCTAGGGACGTGGAACGTCACCTCACTAGCGGGGAAAGAGCCGGAGCTGGTGCAGGAGGTAGAGCGGTACCAGCTAGATATAGTTGGGCTCACCTCCACGCACAGCATGGGCTCTGGAACCAAGCTCCTGGAGAAGGGTTGGACTTTGTCCTTTTCTGGAGTTGCCCAGGGTGAGAGGCGCCGGGCGGGAGTGGGGATACTCACGAGCCCCCGGCTGAGCGCCGCTGTGTTGGAGTTTTCCCCGGGGAACGAGAGGGTCGCCTCCCTGCGCCTACGGGTTGCGGGGAGTAAGGCTCTGACTGTTGTTTGTGCTTATGCACCGAACAGCATTTCGGAGTATCCGGCCTTCTTGGAGTCGGTGGGAGGGGTCCTGGAAAGGGCGCCGCCTGCCGACTCCATAGTTCTCCTGGGAGACTTCAACGCTCACGTGGGCAATGACAGAGAAACCTGGCGGGGCGTGATTGGGAGGAACGGCTTGCCCGATCTGAACCCGAATGGTGTTTTGTTGTTGGACTTCTGTGCTAGCCACAGTTTGTCCATAACGAACACCATGTTCGAACATAAGGTGGCTCATAAGTGTACCTGGTACCAGAACACCTTAGGCCGGAGATCAATGATCGACTTTGTAATCGTATCATCTGATCTGCGGCCGTATGTCTTGGACACTCGGGTGAAGAGAGGAGCAGAGCTGTCAACTGATCACCACCTGGTGGTGAGTTGGATCAGATGGCGGGGGACTCGGCTAGAGAGACCTGGCAAGCCCAAACGTGTAGTGAGGGTGAACTGGGAACGTCTGGCAGAGGATCCTGTCCGGGAGGTCTTCAACTCCCACCTCCGGAAGAACTTCTCACAAATCCCGAGGGAGGCTGGGGACATGGAATCCGAGTGGACCTTGTTCAAAGCCTCTATTGTGGACGCGGCTGCTCGGGGCTGTGGCCGGAAGGTCATCGGTGCCTGTCGTGGCGGCAACCCTAGAACCCGGTGGTGGACACCGGGGGTGAGGGTAGCCGTCAAACTGAAGAAGGAGGCCTTTCGGGCCTGGCTGGCCCAGGGGTCTCCTGAAGCAGCTGACGGGTACCGGCGGGCCAAAAGGGCTGTAGCGACGATGGTCGCGGAGGCTAAAACTCGGGCATGGGAGGAGTTCGGGGAGGCCATGGAGGACTTTCGGTTGGCCTCAAGGAAGTTCTGGCAAACCATCCGACGGCTCAGGAAGGGAAAGCAGGGTCTACCCCAGGCTGTTCTCAGCAGGGGGGGGGGAACTGCTGACCCGGACTGGGGACATTGTCGGGCGGTGGAAAGAGCACTTTGAGGAACTCCTAAACCCGGCCAACATGTCCCCCGGAGAGGGGGCAGCGCCGGAAGACTTTGGGGTGGATTCACCCATATCCCTGGCAGAGGTCGCTAAGGTAGTCAAAAAGCTCCTTGGTGGCAAGGCGCCAGGGGTGGATGAGATCCGCCCTGAGATGCTGAAAGCGCTGGACATTGTTGGGCTGTCTTGGTTGACACGCCTTTTCAGTGTCGCATGGGGGTTGGGAACAGTGCCCATGGACTGGCAGACCGGGGTGGTGGTTCCCATCTTCAAGAAGGGGGACCGGAGAGTGTGCTCGAACTATCGCGGTATCACACTGCTCAGCCTCCCGGGAAAAGCTTATGCCAGGGTGCTGGAGAGGAGGCTCCGACCGCTTGTCGAACCTCAGATTCAGGACGAACAGTGCGGATTCCGTCCCGGTCGTGGAACAGTGGACCAGCTCTTTACCCTCGCAAGATTACTGGAGGGGTCCTGGGAGTTTGCCCAACCAGTTTACATGTGCTTTGTAGACCTGGAGAAGGCTTTCGACCGGGTCCCTCGGGGGTTTTTGTGGGGGGTGCTGCGGGAGTATGGGGTGCCGGACCCGTTGGCACGGGCCATCCGGTCTCTGTATGCCTGCAGTAGGAGCTGTGTTCGTCTCCTCGGTAGTAAGTCAGACACGTTCCCGGTGGGTGTTGGCCTCCGCCAGGGCTGCCCTTTATCACCGGTCCTGTTCGTGACCTTCATGGACAGGATATCTAGGCGCAGCCAGGGGGCGGAGAGGATCCGGTTCGGGAGTCTCGGGATCGCCTCTCTGCTGTTCGCGGATGATGTGGTCCTGTTTGCCTCCTCGGACCGTGACCTCCAGCATTCACTGGGGCGTTTTGCAGCCGAGTGCGAAGCGGCAGGGATGAGAGTTAGCACCTCCAAATCTGAGGCCATGGTGCTCTGCCGGAAACCGGCGGATTGCTCCCTCCAGGTGGGGGCAAACTGCCTACCCCAAGCGAAGGAGTTCAAGTATCTCGGGGTCTTGTTCACGAGTGAGGGTAAGGTGGAGCGGGAGATCGATAGGCGGATCGGTGCGGCTGCAGCAGTAAAACAGGCGCTGTACCGGTCCGTCTTAGTGAAGAGGGAGCTGAGCCGGAAGGCAAAGCTCTCCATTTACTGGTCGGTCTACGTTCCAACCCTCACCTATGGTCACGAACTCTGGGTCGTGACCGAAAGAACGAGATCTCGGATACAAGCGGCCGAAATGAGCTTCCTCCGTAGGGTGGCCGGGCTCAGCCTTAGAGATAGGGTAAGGAGCTCGGACATCAGGGGGGAGCTTGGAGTCGAGTCGCTGCTCCTTCGTGTCGAAAGGAGTCAGCTGAGGTGGTTCGGGCATCTAGTTAGGATGCCTCCTGGACGCCTCCCATTAGAGGTTTTCCGGGCACGTCCAACTGGTAGGAGGCCCCGGGGAAGACCGAGGACACGCTGGAGGGATTATATCTCCCGGCTGGCCTTGGAACGCCTCGGGATCCCCCAGAATGAGCTGGAAAGTGCTGCGGGTGAGAGGGAAGCCTGGGTCGGCCTGCTGAACCTGCTGCCACCGCGACCCGACCCCGGATAAGCGGGTGATAATGGATGGATGGATGGATTTTGAAGTGAAAGCACTGATGATTGCAGCGGGCTGCAATCACCCAAGGTCTCTATTTTACCCTTTGTTCTGTGTGTTCTATTTTACCCTTTGTTCTGTGTGTTCTATTTTACCCTTTGTTCTGTGTGTTCTTTTGGTGCTCTTGCTGCATTAACCTGCTCGGATGAGCAGATAGGACTGATATACACACACATTTTTTTTTGTATTATTATTATTAGATTGTGTTATGGTGTGGTGCATTATTCCTCTTCCAGCCGCCCTCCATGCTCCCTCAGACCATCACCGTTCTGCCTGGAGCATGGAGGGCGGGACACATGAGGGTGAATCTTTTCAACTCAAATTCAAGTGTCTGGACTGACCGGAATAAACTGAGCTGCTGATGGGCAGTGAGAACGTTTCTGAACATGGCAGTGACATTTCTACCAGATAATATCGCATAAAGGACATTTCCACCAGTGGTGGCAGCGTGTCTACACACCAGTGGCGGCCGTGCATTTCGGACCCAGGCCTTCTGTGCCGTCTCGACTAGAGCTGAACATCCTAATCACCTCATTATGACGCCACAGCTACAGGTTATTATTTGTTTTGTGTAAACACCTCATATTTGACAAGTGAAATAAAATGTTACATGAAGCGCAACACCTACAAATACTAACTGCAGATCCATAAATACGAGCATGACGGCATGCTGCGTCATTAATGGACAATGCATACACATCAACGTAAGAACAAATTCTTAAAAGAACTAGTCACAATTATATTTATAACATGACGAAAAAATCAACAAAACGGGGGGACTAAAACACTGTACACTGAAAATAACGATCCATTCAAATATGATTAACATCAGAAGTAACAATATTAATTAACTATATAATAAAAACAACACCATATACAGATTAACGCTACTGCAGATGTAAAAAAACAATAAACAGTGACCTAAATTCAATAACATGAACCCTGCTATAGTTTCCTGTTAGACGACGAGTCACGGTAGCCGATTGACCAATCACAGCGCATGTTAAAGGTCACGCGGGCCGTGTGACCAATCACACGTCCAGACTTCTAGAAGATTCTCACGTATTTTAAACGGACTTCGATATAGAAACTTTATATATGGAAGACCAGCGCATTTAAAATACTTGAAACAGTCTTCTAGATGAAGCAGAGGAACACATGAGACTTCTGTCTGTGCAATGAGAAAATAAGCTAATAGGGAAAAATAATACATGTAGTGTATTTGTGAAAAACAATTACATTATAAAATAGATATAACTTTTAATTCTAAAAAAATATATAAAAATAAAATAGCTTTGTGATCCTTTCAGGAGAGCAACAAAAGGAGGATCCCTCTCCCCGGATGGACAGAAGCAATAGATGTCATGTGACCAGAATGAACAGAGTTACAGCACATTCAATACAATTGTCCGTAGTACTGACACAGAGTGGGAGAGAGAGAGAGAGATGCTAACAGCTGTCTGTATTTTTATGTCTAAGCAGTAGCCATTCTGAGGCTATTGTCAAGATGCTGCAGGAAATGTGGATAGCGCAAGTTAGTTTATATGGTTATTGACTCTTGAATGAAAAATCCCTGCAGTGATGACTTGTGTGTGATCATATTGCCTTTTAAACTTGGTGCTTTTGTGTTTTGCACTGATCTAAAATGTGGATGTTTATCTTCAGAAGGAGCAGTTTCAGAGAGGCTGATTTGTAGCTGCTCGTAAATTCCAGTGAATATTTGGGTTTACTCTTAATCCCGCCCTAAAACCATCAATCACGAGTTACTGTTAGTCCTAATAAACTAAACTAAATATGCTTCAACAAATCTGACAATATCCAACTGCAATCGTTCTGTATTTCTTGGAGTGGAAGATGGTAACCCAGCACACACATTTAGCAGGAAACAATCCATCAGCATTTGTTGTGTGCGACCAGGACAGAAAGGCCGGGACAAAACAGAGCTGCTGCCTGGGATGGCGAGCGGCAGTTGAGTTAACTAGCTAACTTACGACTAGGAAAATCACACACGTATGAGCTGACGTTTTCCTTATGTGAAATGTCTCGCCGTGAATTTTTGGCCATCTGGATGTCTCTGATTTTTCATCCCCCCATTTGGGTTAGAACATGGTGGATTCAATTCAATTCAGTTTATTTTATATAGCCCAAAATCACAAATGATACTCAGAGGGCTTTACAATCTGTACACATACGACATCCCTGACCCAGGACCTCACATCAGATCAGGAAAAACTATTTAAAAAAATAGAAAAAACCCTTTCACAGGGAAAAAAAGGAAGAAACCTTCAGGAGAGCAACAGAGGAGGATGGACAGAAGCAATAGATGTCATGTGGAAAGATGAGCAGCATTACAGAGTTACAACACATGACAATATGACAGAAATGTATGAATAATTAGTAGTAGGCATGGACCACGATCCAGATTTCTACAATCCATGAAACAGAAGGAAGAGAGGAGGGGGGGGGCATCAGCAGGGCCATGGCAGGGGGCAGGGCCACGGAGACCTTAAGATATGATGGTGCATCACCAATCAAGGCTTTGTAGGTGAGGAGAAGAATTTTAAATGTGATTCTTGATTTTACAGGGAGCCAGTGCAGAGCAGCTAATACAGGAGTCATGTGATCTCTTGTCTTAGTTTTTGTGAGTACACGAGCTGCAGCATTCTGGATCAACTGGAGGGATTTAAGAGACTTATTAGGGCAGCCTGATAATAAGGAGTTGCAGTAATCTAGTCTGGAAGTAACAAACGCGTGAACCAGCTTTTCTGCATCTTTTTGAGACAAGATGTGTATGATTTTTTAAATGTTACGTAGATGAAAAAATGCAATCCTTGAGATTTGCTTAACGTGGGAGTTAAAGGACAAGTCTGGGTCAAAGATAACTAGAGATTCTTTACAGTGGTGTTGGATGCCAGGGCAATGCCATCTACAGAAACCACATCACCAGATAATTGATCTCTGAGGTGTTCAGGGCCCAGTAAAATAACTTCAGTTTTGTCTGAGTTTAACATCAGGAAGCTGCAGGTCATCCATGTTTTTATGTGTGAGGCCAAGCAGGACTGTAGCTCCAGCTTGGCCTCATTGGTCCATCTCCTCACCGTCTTCACCACAGGCTTTGCAGATTTTAGTTTCTGCGTGTAGGACGGGAGAAGATGGACCAGACAATGATCAGAGTCCCAAAGCTGCACGAGGGACTGAGCGGTATGCGTCCTTTAGCACGGTGTACCAGTGTGTTTTTGTCCCTGGTGCTATACTTAATGTGCTGTCTGTATTTAGGCAGTTCTTTGCTCTGTTGAAATCCCCAAGAACAATGAGCAGGGAGTCTGGGTGTTTGTGCTCCATGTTGGTGATCTGCTCAGCCCGGTGTTGGAGTGCCTCACTCACACAGGCTTTGAGGTGGGATGTAAACACCTAGCTAGGAGTTGGTTGCTATTAAAAGTGTTTCCAAGTGAGGACTCCATGTTTCCTTTAGCACTGTGACATCTGTACACCAACCTTCGTTGATATAAAAGCAGATTTCATTAATCGCGATCGACAGGTTGGCGACCACTGGTTTAGAAGATATGGGCAAATTAACTTTTAAGGGGTGTGGCCTAATATGTAAAGACACAACTTCCAAATGCCTATGCCTATCCTCACCAAATTGCTAGCCCATGTCCACATGGCATCCTTAAATCTACCCTAATTTTTTCAGAATATTTGAACATTAGGGGGCGTTGCAGTCAATATCTGCATTTTTAGCCTTTTTTCACATTTTTGGGAGTTGTAAAATAGCGAACTCCTCCTAAAGCTTCAACCCAATTCATACCAAAAATTGGGCAGTGTGATCTTGAGACCGTAGTGAACATTTATCAAAGAATTTAAAAAATATAAAACTATGCGTAGGGCGAAATGGCAAAGAACACCATTCGCCATAAAAATGGAAGTTGTTTTAACTCGGCCATACATTATGTAATCTGCTCCATATTTCTCATGTCATGACATACAGACCCTGAAGACATCCATAGGATAATTTTGAATTCTAGTCATAGCTCCACCTAGTGGCAACATTAAGTTACATGTTTTCTACTTTTATACCCTTCTCATAGATTAATCAGATCCCTCTCAGAATAAACTTAAGACCTTGATAATGCTTCACCGTGAAGATTCTATGGACTCGTGGGCGGCGAGTTGGAGCATCGGCGAAGTTTGATCCTTCACTGTGACCGAATAAACCAATGTAACATGCTCGAAACGTAACTAAACTTAGCACACACATTTAAAGTCAAAGATGTGGCTCGATAGCGCCCCCTACAAACATTAATTTAAGCAGCCCCAGCTCTACGTTTCACCTACATTTATGAAACTTGGTAGGCATATGTAAAACATGTAAACTGAAAAGATAATCTCTTGGGACCATGCTCTAAACGGTACTGTGTGATATTTTCGTTAATTTTTGTGTATTTAATGCCACTATACGTTACTGAACTCCTGATGAAGGGAATGTATCAGTTCCCCTTGAAATGTATTATGTTGATGCATGTTGTCTCGGGCCATACAGTGGATACAGCAAAATTTCCAGCATCGCTCCATGCAGGAAAAAAACGTCTAACTCTCTTACTCCGACGGTCGCAGACATTCTCGACCGCGTGAGCCGGCGTCCAGCCAGTACCCGCACATTGCTGCTTTTTAAAAAAAAAAAAGTGTATATATATATATATATATATATATATATATATATATATATATATATATATATATATATATATATATATATATATATATATATATATATACACACACACATTTTTTTGGTTCTTATTATTATTAGATTGTGTTATGGTGTGGTGCATTCACAGACCCAAATGCAGCCACAGGACAGCAGATTTCTTTCTTAGAGCAGTAGTTGTATTGCAGAGATGGTGAACAAGAACAAACCACTAGGTACGGGTGTAGACTAGAGCAGACAGAACATATGCGATTGTTACTGGGAGGCACGTTCCCGCGCTCCGAAAAGAGGCTGATGGTAACGGCAGCAAGCTGACGGTAAAACAGAGGCACGCACCCGCGCTCCGCTTCGGACCGGAAAGTGGCTTTAAACGAACATGCAGTCCTCTCCTGATCCGAGCCCGAAGGTGGCTGTTTAACGGCAGGCAGGGTCGAATGTGTGATACCCGAAGCTCGACACAGGACATACAACTCACCGCTGATCTCCTTGGAACGAGCGGGAGGTCCTCTTCACACAGGTGAGACCGGAGGCTCGAGACTGGCATAAAGGAAAAAACAAACAGGTAGTCAACAGGAAAGCTCACAGGGAAACTCAGGGGAAACTGACAGTTTACTCACGAATGTAGATACCAGGTTGGCAAACGGACGGACTGACACTGGAGGCCAGGATGACTGGAGTACTTATCAGGAGACAATTACTGGAGACAGGGATCAGCTGTGCTCACGGAGAGAGGCGTGGCTGTGGGCGGAACTCACAAAAAACAAACATTGTTTAGACAATGATCCTCACAGATTGTTTTTTATTAGATTGTTCAAAACTGGGATGCCAGCTCTTAGAACCTCCCCACCTGTCTGTGTGGGTCTTCTCCCTCAGGTGTATTGGAAACTACCCGTAGGCATAAATGTGAGTTTTGATGGTTGTCTGTCGAAAGGTCTTAGACCACGAAAGATTAGTGACCTGTCCAGGGTCAACACAGGATAAGGAGGTGTAGATGGATGGATTATCTATATGTAACCTTTCAATTATTATTTCATGAATTAATAATGATAGTAATTTGTGACTTTTTTTGTAAAATATTACCCTGTTCATGTGAAATTTCTCAGACCAATTTCTTGTTTGTATTCTGATTGCATTGTATTAGACTGAGCTAATATCTCAAAGCCTTTGTCATCTACAGCATCACTATCTCGAAGAATGGATATAGTTGCATTGTATTCATGGGTGCACTGTGCCTTTACTGATAATTACAGCACATGTTTTGTATTGAAGAATTAAGCACCGCCTATCAAACAGGGATATGAAAGTTGAAAAAGTGCACATGCAGTGCATTTCTCTGCTGCAATCTTAAAACGCTTCAGTTATCTATTTGTATTCCCTTTCTGAAGACAGAAATATGTTTGCCGTATGTGGAGCCAGGCAGCCTCCCGGTCTGCTGTCATCTAAATCAATCAGACATTCTCATGTAGCATGTGTACTGTATGTGACTTGAATAAACATGCATCTTCTTTTGAATGTAAATCTAACCTCTATTATGTAAAAGATCTAAACTGCTTCTGAGTGATATCCAACATAATTCGGTTTGAAGCAGCAATGCTCCCAGAGATTTTAATCCGTCACAATCTGTTCGTTCTTCTGGAGGATGACATTTTCACAGGTAGCACGTTGGAGGGGAGCAGTGGAGAGGCTAACTACAAATGTAATGAGTCTGTCCCAGACATGGCTCGGAGGATGGCCTCCAGTTAACAATATTTGGTGTTAATTAAAATGTTAATTAGATGGTCCCTGTAGCCAGGCCCAGAGTCGAAGTGCTCTTTTTTTCAGGTCACTCCATCTAACCTCTCTTGGACACTACACATGTCATTTAACAGTAGCTTTGAAGTCGCAGCAGTGTAACGGACAAAGGAAATGTACCACCTTCCACACAATTGGTCGGCAGACTGGGGCTGTGTTTTCATGGAAAGAAACGTACATGTTGTCCTTACCACGTTAGCTTACAGCCTGTGGTAAGTCACAGTTGCACCAGAAGTGGGTCTGCGCTTAATTGTCCACAAAGACAGTGAGCCAAATGCCACGTAACCAAACTATAAACATATTACTAATTTTTTTAATTTTCCTTGATGAAAGGACACCCTAATGGGATTACCACCTACCATGAACCGCCGTGTCCCCGGTTCCCACTGGGCAACCATTCCCCATCTCTCCTCCTTTTAATTTTCTGTCATCTCTCTAGTATTAGCTAGCTAAGAGAGGAACAAAATACCTAAAACAGCAAGACATCCCCAAAGAGCAGCACTATGGATGCCACGTCCTGACGATTAGGGAAAGACCGTGGATTCTGTTAGTCAACAATTTGTCTCAATTCACTTTCGACTTTTTTAGAAGTAGACCAGAACACTGCAATACTAGTGTGCAGCAAGCAGATTTTGAATATTTAAAAAAAATAGTTTTCAGTGAATCCATTTCAAAGTCTTATCTAAATGGTTTTCTCTCCTGTTTATGACATACAAAACTGATGAAAAAAATAGGTTTTACCAGGATAAAGTACTATTATGGGATAGTGGTGTCCCTGAGCATGTTGTGACTGAAATGAACATTACAACAACAAACACACACTCACCCATCTTCCAAGACTTCTTCACCTATTTATTAGATTTTAAAAAATAATATTGTAATGGATTATGTGTTGAATTTTGGGGCTACAGTTTTCGCCGAGTATGTGTAATTACTAAGGCATTGCATTAAATGTAGGTTTGGTAATCTTGATCAAAAACATGTTTGATATTTTATAATTCTCATGACTGCTATCCATCAATCAAATGCTCTGACACAAATACGGCGAACAATCTGGTAGCTGTCGCAGGACTTTAACAAGCCCGACCAATCATTTTATTCAGCTTTGATCTGAAGAGACAAATCCAAGATATTGTTGTACTTCAAAGGCATTGATGTCCATATATATATATGCTACTCAGATAGCTTTTCTAAATTTTATAATTTGCTTTTTTTTCTTTATTGTTTCCATTTACTACACTATGAATTCATAATAATGAAATGTATTATATTTCTTTGTAATCAGCACATTCAACATATAACAGAATACTAAGGTAAATATAATCAATGTGTATCCCTAGAACAGTCTTTTACATTTAGGGCAAATAAAGCCTGTTTCACCCCAAATTGAGTAGGAAACCAATCATTCCTGAGATTATCTAACCGTTAACATGCAACATGAGCTTTGTAAAGGGCTTTGATAGCAGTTTGACATTTGACATCAATACCAGCAAAAAAATTAATAAATACTCCAACAGTTCTCTGTGATCCAATCTAAAGCAGTCTTAAGAATCAAGCAAACATGCTTATGCTTATCAAGGTGGTGCCTTTGAGATGTATTGGAACTCGAGGGTCAGCTGTTGCCGATTTAGGGATGGGTTTGATCATAGATTTGTTCCAGACAGATGGAATCATACCATTCAGAAGGCATGCTTGACATTGGACCTCATTAGGGATGTCCTCAGCAGATTTAATTTAGTTTGGTCTACCTGGGTACTTCCTCAAGAGGGATCTTGCTATTCAACATATGTGTTTAGCAATACACTGTATTATTCATCCCATTTTCAAGATTCCATTTAGAATCTCTTAAATCTGAAATACAACTATTGAAGTCTATGTGACACACATATTTATTCATAATTGACCACTTACTTATCAGTAAGTACTTACTTATGTGTACACATTTAATTTGACATGTTTACAGATAACCCCCCATTACATTTCAATTGTTTCTTTTTAATGATAAAGCCACACAATCATCCGTCCGAATATAACATATGGGGTTGTGCTGTGTTCTTCAGTTGACTGTTGAAATCCCATTAATGAAAGTCACCAGCAAATTTGCCACCAAAAACCACCACTGGACTTATATATTTTATTCTTTCAGAATTAATCCCTTTTAAAATATGTCACCAGCTTGATGCATTCTATGGGTGTAAGAACTAAATCAGTGGAGTATATGAATAGCAAGTGATTCTGATGAAAGAATTTTTAGACCACCGATATTCAAAACGTAAATTAAGAATTTTATCATATGCTTTATCGACAGTAACAGAAGAGTGGTCAACAACAGTGCTCTTAACATAAATACCAACACCACAGGCTTTGACGGCTCTCTTATGATAAACACGGTTATGATTAAACCAAGTAAATCCATCAAGATTTAGTGAATTACTGGAAAAATTAGTCTCATACAAGTTAATTACATTTGTTTCAAGAACACATAGCGGCACTGCTCTGAATTTACAGTTTGTTAATGTCCGTCCATTAACATTCCAATCAACAAATGGAAACTTCTCAGTACTTACTGGCTGAGCATGTTCCCCTCACACCAGCGGCCTGTCCCCTATTGCGGCTCCCAAGGGGGTTTGACCAGTCGACCATTACCAGCTCGGCTGGAATTCTTTGGCCATGAGAACATAGGGTGCTCATGAATAGCCCACACTATTGTGTCCAACAAAGTCTGTCCAGATCCAGCACTAAATATCACTGAACTAAATTCAACCATAACCTGCAGGCTGCAACGGACAGGCAGAAACAATCCGGGGGGTGGGCCAGAGGACAACCACCAGACGGGAATCTGTCTGGTCCCCGAATCTGGGGAACAGGAATCTGGGGCTCGAGAATCCGGGTTGCGGAGGTCAGGGGAGCGGAACCACGAAGAACAAGAGCTGGAGTCAGCCGGGGTGCCGTCAGGACACGGGGAGTCGGCCGAGGCGCCTACAATACACCAGGAGTCGGACGAGGCGCCTACAATACACCAGGAGTCGGACGAGGCGCCTACAATACACCAGGAGTCGGACGAGGCGCCTACAGGACACCAGGAGTCGGACGAGGCGCCTACAATACACCAGGAGTCGGACGAGGCGCCTACAATACACCAGGAGGGAGTCGGACGAGGCGCCTACAGGACACCAGGAGTCGGACGAGGCGCCTACAATACACCAGGAGTCAGACAAGGCATTTCTAAAACTAAAAGGTTGTGAAAGGAGGATACTCACTATCTATAATATTGAGTATGTGACGGTCAAGTTTGTAAAATCAGACTTTGTAATATATGTACTGTTAAATGGGAGTGAAACTCCAAACAAGGTGCATTTAATTTTGACACATGAAATAAACTGAACTTGAAAATAAATTAGCAACAACTGGAACGGAATTATCCTACATTTCATCCCCATGGTATCAACCTTGTGTTTTACTAAGTTCCCAGAATGCCTTGTGTCCATGGCAATATCAACATGCTTTATCAACACATCAATCATAGTTAGACACACTCACACTTACTCACTTATTCCTTAAATTAATTGATTGTATGCAACAGTTACTTTTATCATTGAAACCACTCCATTGCATTTGTGTGCAGGATTATAATGTGTTGCAGATGTGGCTGTGTGTTGCAAAAAAAAAGCCAAGTGATACCATATGCCGAAGAATACTTTGTGTGATATCTATTATGTGAATGAAAGCCGCATGCGTCCCGCTGGCTAGCTAATTGCACAGCAATCATACAGCGGTTACTGCTGGTGACGCTGCCCTCTAACCTTTTAAACACCGACCTATTTTCTAGGTTTCCGCTCGAAATAACATACCCAAACAAAATGTATCTCTGCAACCACAAAGGCTATTTGAATAATGTTAGTGTTATAATAAAGGCAAACCATGTGTGCTTTTGTTCAGATGTGTAAATATTAGTATATGTGTTACTGGTTAAGAGTAAATAAAGATGAAAGACAGCAAAAGTTGAATTTCCAGGTTCGCCTAGAAAAGAAAAGCACTTTCATGATGATTATCTCTTGGAAGGATGCAGAGCAAAGGTTAAAACCCACAGAGATCATAACACACTATGGGTATACCAGTATCTCTGCACAGTTTGACTATGAAAAAGTAAAGCAGAACAAAGTTAGAGAGGTTTTAGTACAAATTAATTAGGTCAAATGGGCATTTGGACCATTTTAATTTTCTCATGTACCAAACCATATATTTCACTATATTACTTATGGTGTTCAATACATCAAAATATAGCACTCTTTGTTGATTAGAAGAAGAAAAATGAATTTAAAAAAAAAGCCAAAGATAAGCAACATTTGTGACTGTAAGCAGTAAAGCGATTCATGTTGCTGTGTTCTTTGGCTCATAGATACAGATATTTAGAATCTGTGTTAAATCCTCTTGCTCTTTGCTATCTGACTTTTTCTGATAGCACCAAGCTACGGGTTGCTAGTTCTGGAAACGTGCTGAGTGGGCTGACTCCTGACAATGATAATTATGATATTTTCATAATTCTTTCAGTTGGGGTTTGAGTTGTGTGGAAATGGCTTACTGATTATTGTAGCCCAAGTTATCTTGTTTAATTTCATGTACAACATCAATATATTTGCACATGTTTATTGTAAGGTTTTACACAGTCTAACTATAATGTGTAAATCGGCGCCCAATTTGGGGCCGTGGGGTTTAAAAGGCTAAGCCAGAGGGGCGGGGCCATGTTTAACCCTGTTAGCTGTCAGCTGTTGCCGTTATTAGTACTGTTCACGCTGTTAGCGTCATTAGTTACTAGCACTGTTGCTTCTAGGCACCAGCTCAGACATATCCATCAATACGGTCTTTTGTTCCAGCAGCAGTTCGATTTTTTAATGAACACCTTTAGGTGTTTTTAGATTTAGATTTAGCATCTTTCTGATGGTCGTGTTTTATGGGGCATCGTCTGGTTTTGTTTGTTCCTTGTAGTGTGTTACTTGTCTGTTGTGCTCTGTGGAATGTGTCTATTGTTGTCTGTATGAATTTTTGGTGGCAAATGAGTTTCCCCACTGGGGATTAATACAGTTTTTAATGAGCATCAATAATACCTGTTTGACTGCTTTGCAACAACACATGGCAGACGAAGTTGTGAAACAATTCTAAAGTCCCTTCAATGAAGCTGAATAATGAAGGATAACAGATCTAACACATTAAACCTAGAACGAATTAGATTAATCTTGAATGATACACTGAAACAGTTTTTTTACACATAGTCAACGTGTATTTCTTTTGTAGAACAACACACAACATGGACACAGAGCATGACAGGTTTATTCCCTGTTGTCTTTTATCTTTTCTATTTTTCTTAGTCAAATTATGTAAACAAATTTAGCACTTCCATATTTTGCACAAATGTTTTCAATAAAAAAAATCTGAAATGAATGTTCTCTAGATCTAGGCACAACAATTGTTGATTTGTATGTATTGTTTACCTGGAGCAGTCCAAAAACGTAATACTGGGTTATTTTGGTCGATACCTGGACCGATACCCAGTGAACTGTGACTGGCATCAGGCTGAATGGCTTCATAATGCACACCTTAGCTCAGCCTCTGCACAGGGACAGAAACATATTACGGTCCTTTTCAGCCAAAGCCATTTATCCTGACATCTATTACAATACCAGTCAATGAGATTCACAGAGTGAGGTTCTCTCAATGTCAGCTGTCCTATCTTTGAAATGAAGTCAGTGATTAAAAACTAGTAAAGATGGGGAGCAATAGGCCGCATTCCAGGTGACAGACAGCCAGAAAGAGAAAGGGAGTTCTTCAAGTAGCCATTTGCTGCGTGGCCACAAAATGACGGCCTCACTTATTTCATGGCAGCATGTGTGCAGCTGAGAAAAGGGAACACTGTTGTAATTAAGTATTACAAACAAAGTAAGACATCTTGAATTGCTCTCACATACATTAATAGATCCATCTGCAAAGACGGCTTCACATCTGGGATCACTTAATAATAATAATGGCACAGCCCTCATTTCCACTTGAAAATCCTCCATTTCTTTATCTTATCACATCCACTCTTTTCCACAGTGAAAAGATGCTAAATGCTTAAAAAGGCAGGATTGTAGTACGGGGAAGTAAAGTCCTCAGTATGCATTACATGAAGCAGTTTGAACAGTGTAACCTTGTTTCTACTTCTTCTGCCAGTCCACACTAGAGTTGGTCTTTATTCAAAAATATCTCAAACTACTATATCCACTATATCCTGAGATAGATAATCTGTGAAAAAATCTACATTATTAATCCAGCATGTAAGACTTTCTTTGCTTCTTTTTTTTTGTTTCTTTACAAAAAAAATAACAGATTAGATTTGTTCAAATGAAGTCAATCTATATCATCCTGGATGGATAGGAGAACTAACTGACATCATTGGGTCTGTGCTTAATGCTGCTTTTGGAACAAACCCATTTCCTTTCACACATTTCTCATATTACTTCAGTAAAAGTCTTCTTTTCATTCCCTCATCTCCCATTCATCGTGTGCCTTGGCTAGCAGTCAAGTGCAGAAGGAGAATCTGTGATGAATTAATTTTAGCCCAGGGCTGAAGTTTAATTTTTATTTTAGGCTATTTTTGTTTTGACTGTTTATCTTAAGAGAAGCTCACCTGTATGAAAAACTAATTATCCTGCAGACTATAATTATAATATTATCTGTTGTCCTTGCTCTTTTATGACACTTTAGCAATAAACACATTTGATGTCTCTGTCACTTTTATATTGAGATGTGAAAGAATTCATCACAGTATTTGGTGCTGGAACAGATGTGATGTAGTCTAACATGTCCACTCTAAAATGGTCATTAAATTATTTCCAAATTCGATTGGAAATTATAAAGTTATTACAGGCTAGATATGCAACCAAGTTTATTAAAGTAAAATTACCTGTCGAATGAATTTCTTCATCCAAAATAAAAGTGCTAACTTAAAATTCAGAGCATTAATATAGCAGCAAATTATTTCCTTTGTAAAGATATAGTAGCAATGTCTACCTGAGCAGAGAAGGAAGTCACCCTCTCTAACATATTTAACGTATCTCAATTATAGTATATTTTCTAAAATATTTTCAGCCCGAATGTTTGTTTGTATATATTTATAAGACATTTTGATATACTTGAGGACATGTTTCTTGTAGGAGGCTATAGTTTCACTCTTTGTGCTAAGCTAGGCTAAACAGAGGACGGATCTCTCTGCTACATGCAGATGAAATCTCTGTCATTATAATCATTTAAATGTAACTTAAATATATTATAGCTCATTAGGTAGAGACAGTGCAAAGCAAAAGGACTTGTCTGTCACTAATTTGTTATCTATCAGTAATCTGAAAATGCCCCAAAAACAACCTTGAATTGATTTGACGGGATGTCTCACTCTCACGTCCTCCTGTGTACGCAGTTCACTTCCTTCACACGTGCTATGGCAAAAACCTGTGATGTTTTCAAGGAGAACGGAGGATTTAGCCCGAGGGGCCTTCAATACCGGATGCACTTAGATTTGGAACTGCACCATGGCATCGCTTTTGCATGATGCATACAGAGACACAATAATGTACTGTGGACCCCAACACGCACACACACACACACCCACATCTTTCAACATCTATGATTAATAGTGATGGGAACTAATTTGTTTGTTTACATGTAAGGAACGTGCTCAGGAGAACTGGCATTACAGTACATGCCTGTCCCCGGTTCTATAGTTTAATGAGGCAGACTTCGCATTCTGTCAACACACATTCAACGCTCAATTCTCTTGGGCTCTTTTTTAATCAACGCGCCCACTCACATAAAGCAGTGCAGCACATTTCCATAACTACCTTCACACTACTTCATCTGCCTCTGATGTTGGGTTAAACTCAGAGCTTTGTTTTCACTTTAAGGTGTCATGGCCATTTCTTTTGTCGTAATACGTCATTGACAGACGTCCTACGCTCGCCACAGTATTGTTTTGGCTGACTTGCCAATATGATTTTCTACCAAAGTCTTTTCGGGTTTGTAAATCCTACAGCAGTGAGAGATGCTTAGCATTGATGGCTCCGCACAAACACATTTCCATTCCTCTCGGGGTTTGGTGGAAGAAAACAATCAAGCAGGGTTAGAAAGTCACACGGTACATTACAGTGACGGATTCCTGAAAGCCCAATAAAGGCCCTTACATCAATGCCAGTTTCAATTGATTACTTTTAATGAGTGTAAATAAATAATGCAAGACCATTCTCACACACATAAACACACACACACACAAACAAAGACAAGCAACAGGAATGTTAGTAAAGTTGAATGCCCTTCAATTGCTTTGCCTTTGTTAAAATGTCTTTGAGCAGAATTGCTTGTTAGCACTTTGCCAGCCACCAGATCCCAATCGCACGAATACGACGGTGTCAGAGGACCCGTTAGCCTGGTAAGTCAGAGGCACCAGTCAGCATTTGTTAAAGCATGTGGGAAATTTTTATTAATTTCTGGGAAATCTAAATGAGCCAGAGTAGGACAACTTCTTCGAGGCAATGCTAAGGGACGATCATAGATATTGTTCAAACCATATGTTCAGGGTAAAGTTTGCAGAATAGGTTTATTCATGCTCCTGTCTAAGTAAATCATGAAAAAAGTCAGACACTGTTCAACACGCTGGCTACCCCAGCGACTGTGGCTCAGTGATGAGCAGGGTCGTCCTTCAATCAGAGCATCGGTGGTTCGATCCCCGGCGGCTAGCCGGCCCGCTATGCCACGGTGTCTGTGTGTGAATGTTAGTTAGTGAATGTTAGTTAGTCCTGATGTGCAGGTTGAACCATAGCTTTTCCCATCAGTGTATGAATAGGTGTGATTGGGTGAATGATGTCATGTAGTGTTAAAGTGCTTTGAGTGGTCGGAAGACAAGAAATGCGCTATACGTGCAGTAATTATGAGCCGTTAATATTGCCGCAGAGGAGTTTACATGGGAGTTTGGCTTACTTGAAAGCCTGGTGCATCTCATACAGATGCCAAAGGGTGCCTTGTGCTCTGGTATCAGATGCCAAAGACCAAACAAAACATTGGTACTTGACAACGTGGGAATGAGACCTCACTGTCACATTTGATATCTAAAAGGTCCCCACAAATAGCAAATAAAAAGACCTTTGATTCCCGTCTGTCCACTCATCTGTACCACGTTTAAGACAAGAACAAGTTACCTCAACAATGAATGGTAATATTTCTATTGGTGGTCCCCCGAAGATGATTTTGGTTATCATGCCATGACCCTACATTCGGTGTCACAATCAGTATCTATACAAGAGTTAGGCCTGAATATCCATGAATTCCCATTAGTTCAGGCAGAGCCCTGAAGTCATACTGGCAGCAGTTCATTCATGCTTTACAATCACCGGCTCATTCAGCGCCACCAGCTGACTAATGAGAAATGTTTGTGTAGGTGTACAATGTGACAGTTTCTACTTGACACAATACTCTGCTAATACCTTCTTACCAAGACCATTTCTTCCCACAACTCCCTCTATTACTCTAACCTCCTTCTTATATGTTATCCCAGCAATCATCCTTGCTTTTCTGATTCTTTGACAGTTCCCTCAAAGATATACGCGTTTCCTGACAATTATCTCTGCGTAAAGAATGTGCGTTTAATGGTCAAGTTCCTGACTAGTCTCTCAGTCCAAATGAGTCGTGGATACTACTGCAGTTATGTATCCAGTGGTTAAACATTACTGATTTATAGAACTGTCCTCACCACAAAAAAATACACTATTGCATGATTATTCAAATACTTAAAGAAACCTGCGTTTTTCTTGACCTACCCAATAAGGACTTTCTGTGGTCTAATAAATGATGACTGTTGTCACTCAGAAGTAAATGTGCAGATGGGTTGAGTCTGGGTGGCCAACAGAGTGTATGACTTTGACACAAGAGGCCACTAAACCATGAGCTTAATCATTCCCTCAGGGAAACCTTGAAAACATGCATGATCTGAAAACGTCCATATATTAATAGTGTTTGCAAAAATTATAGAGAGCACTGAAACAATATTGTTTTATCAGAAAATGTTTGTTTGGTTTAAGCTTGAAGTTTTGGACATGGAATGGAGTGTGATTGAAATCTTTGGAAATAAAATGTTTGGTCAAAAACCTTGTATCTTCTTTGGAGGGCAATGTTTACCCTTGAGGCTTGAAGACTTGTTTGTGGATTGTAGACCTTGCACCAAATAACCACTTGCAAATAAGACATTATAAATTGTAGTAGACAGACTGTACTGCCTTGGCATTTGGTGATCACAATTGGGCGACTGTGGCTCAGTGATGAGCAGGGTCGTCCTTCAATCAGAGGGTCGGCGCTTCGATCCCCGGCTCAGCTAGTCCATGTCGATGTGTCCATAATAAACCCCTGCCGGGGTTTCAGACTTTCAGGCAGATTTCCTTTATTTCTTGCCAAGTTACTTCAAGTCAAATCCACTTTAACCTTGAGGCCGCTGCATCCCCACTGTGTTATTATAGTGAGATCTTCCCTATTTTTATCTGATGTACAATGTCAGCCTCGAAGAGTGGGGAAGCAGTTGAGACATTGCCTTCACCAAGAGGCGCAACCAGTGGGGTGTTTTACATGAAGGCTGGAATCACAGCGTGTCTCTTGCTCAGCATGGATTCCGTCTCTGCAATGTATATTTCATGATATTTCATTTCATCTGAAAATGTAAACTTCACTTAGCTCACGGTGTTATTTTAATCTGCGATGGAAGCATACTGAAACATGAGGGACAATCTTTCCCATCTGTGATCCTTTTACATTGCCATAATACATTTGAATATGCAACATTTAGACACACTAAGCCATTCAGTAATCTCCACCTTCCCTGTTTCTTTGTGGCCTGATTAGAGAGCCTGAGGCAGGCCAGTGGCTTGCCCTAACTTTGCCTCCACATGGATAATTGTGTCCCTGCTTGCTGAATCTACAAACACAGGCAATGGTTTAATGTTGCATTGTTCCTTGTCTATCTCTCTTGCCTTCACTCTCTCTTGCTACTTTGCCTGCTTTGCATTCTGAATTCACTGATAAGTAAACCTGATTAGCTGAGCCGCCGCTGCCAAATTCTCTCCTTAATTCCAAAGAGGATGTCATTTCTTTCCCTCTCTTCATTTTCCATTCCTTTATCTTGTCTTTCAAACAGATGAATGGGGGATGAGATTTGACGGGCCCAGTTTTACCAACAGAGAAGTAGTTTCCTGTTTCCAAGGTTTTCACTGATGAAGGCTGACTTCCAAAACCAAGAGACCTGCAGTAAGACCAATTTGCAATATCACCTGCAAAATCATTCTATTTGTCCCCCCTCAAACATTACAGGAATCGTTTGAGAGGCATCTGGGTTGTTTTGTGTTCTGGAAATGATCCAGTTGATTGGTCTTGCGTAATTCTGTAACTATTTGGATATACTTCGTTATTTTTCATCATATGTAGCTAAACAAAATTGTATTCTACATATTTGTACATTGAACATTGTTCATTTATCAATACACTGCTGTATTATAACTCAACATATACAGACTGCATTCTACGTTTGAATAGGTAATGTGCACGCTATGAGTTGCATGATGCATTAATGTCTATTTAGCCCCAGTCAATCCCATTGTATTTATAACTCAACAGCTGTGTACACGATGAGCTCTGTTGTTGCACACTGATCAGGTGTACAGAAGGTTGTTACCATTCCCTGTACCTGAATCACTATTAGTTATACTTCATGAGCGTCTATGAAGGTCGATTCAGTCCCATTGTATTACCGTAAATTCCGGCATATATGCCGCTACTTTTTTTCACATGCTTTGAGACTGCGGCTTTTACAACGATGCGGCTGACCAATGAAATTACTGAACAGGTCACAGTGGACCAATGAAACTGTTTCGGCAAACTACCGGTAACCCATGGGGCGTTCAACATGTTGCGAATTTTTCGCGCGAGTAGATCCCATATAAAGTCAATGCACAGACGCGAATGGTTGCCAATTTCGCCGGGCGTTGTGATAGGCGAATGGCGCGTTGCGAAAGTTTTCGCCAGAGTTGAAATATTTAAACTTTGGCAAAACTTCCGCAACTCACGAGCCAGTTAGCATTGAGATGCTCCGCCCGCCTGGCTGCTGCTGCTCTGGTAGCGATGGAAGCGGAAGTTATCAAGACGGAATGGGTGAAACTCCCCGAGCTGCGTGAGCCTCGGGGTGATGTTATGAACCTAAACACCAGGGCGTTAGATGTTCCAACGTTTGTGGGATGTCCACAACAAGTATAAAGCAGAACTAGTGGTTATTTCTTCCGTGGTGGATGGCGGAAATAATAACTGTTTTTACAGAGACAAGCTACGGAGATAAGCCACGCCCACTTTTCACGAAAGACGCGAATGAACACAACTTGGTTTGAACGCACCATCAGGTGCGGCCTATATATAGGTGCGCTCTATAGTCCAGAATTCACGGTACTACAAAAAACTCAAAAGTATTCAACAAAGTAATTTACTGTAATGCATCAAAGCATAATGCATAAGTGTTGCAAAGCTTCATCTCTTTCCAAATCATCTATATTATACTTCAGCCAATGTATTTGTTTTCACGTGATTGTAAAGTCATGCTGCCAATCACACACATTTTCCTCCCATTCTGTTTAAAAAAAAAAATATGTATTTCTCTATTTTTGGTCAGCTGCATGAATGAAGGATGGACTGATTTGAGTGCCATTTAGCAGTACGATCAAGTGAAAAGTGATTTAAGCTCAAAGAAAAGGGACCGGGCTAGTTTTCGGCGTAGTCAGCATAAAGCTTTGTGTGTTACCAACCAAACAGATGGGATCCCTCAGTGTCTGTGAAAATGGTTTATTTAAATATTATTCTGATATTGTCATTATAATACAAACTGTTGCAATGTTCCAGTACAGAAGCCTCACACAATACCAAAGAAAAGAGAACTAGAATTCATCAGAATATTTTTGACAGCTCAACAAACAGACAGGACTTCATTGAAATGAAATACATTAGAATAAACCAATACATCTAGAGTGGATGAGTAGCGTGGCATATAAAACAGAACAGAAGAATGGCTGTGTTTCTGAAATAGCATTCTGGATAAAGGAACTACTGCTCTAGCCGTCATTGTGAACTGTTCTCCTCTTCAGTAACAGAGCTTGTTGCTTGAATTCAGTCTTCATCGCAACCAAAACTCATGACTCAGTTCGTCAATAAGCATCTTTTTTGTTGTTGTTCCGATACCAGTACCAGAAATGATAGATTAGATTGGGTTTTAGCGAGTACGTGAGTCTATTCACCGATCGATATCATATTATCATTTACCAGCTCATTTAGACTGCACAGGAACAACTTCACATGCACTTGATCTGCACATCCTGCCTGATTCAACAGAGATGAGGAGGAAGATAAATGGCTCCTTCCACTAATTCACACACTGAGGTGGGTGGGTCCAATAAACACCAATCTTTCAAGTGACCACAGTTCGTTCACCATTGTCACTGTTGATGTTTTTTGGCATGTAACCTCCATACTTCCGTAACGGCACTTCCGTAGTATTTTTGTCTTGCCTTAACCTAACCAAATATGTGACGATCTTTTCCTAAACCTAACTGAGTTGCCTGTGAATATAGAAGTTTAGTTTAGTTTAAAAGTTGGTTGCTGGCTTTTGATGGAAAACGCCTAAAAACCGAGGAGTAACCTTTGGTCGGATATCCTACGGACTGGTTTGAGGATGAGGGAGACATCTTGCTTCTTTCTCACCTCCTTTGAGATGCCTCTGGATCGGCAGATGATCAAAGGTATTGCCAGCCACAGAAGAAAGCTCTATGGCATTCATTCTCTGTATGTATCTGTTAATGTCTTACCAAGGGTTTAATCTGAGTAAGATCAGCACCAGGAGATAAAAATGGTATCGGAACAACTACATGTTTTCAATTCTCCAATCACAATACCAAATCAATCATCGCTCCAATCCGTCCTTCTTTGTTATTCAGTATGTAGCGAGGACCCGCAGTCAAGCGAGTCCCCTAGATTAGGATGAAAACCTTGTAAAGGAGATGTTTCTAATATTCATAGCTATATATAGAATTTTTTTTTTTTTAGTCATACATTTTACCCAAGTTCATTTTGAAGAGATGAAAACCCACTTTGGATTTGTTAACACTTGAATATGAGTACATGACACCATTGTTACAAGTACAGAACTTCACTGGCGTCTGCCTTTTTAAATGGATGTTGAAAAAAAAAAAATGTTAACATGCTGATTATTTAATATACAAGTTGTACAGGTCAGTAACTTTTTACATGAGGGTTGGACAAACTGTCCACTCAAACAGTGTGCAGACAAAATCGAATCAACCTCCAAATCCCGTTTTAGTGGACGTTCTGAATCATTGTACATTACATGTCATTTCAAAACACAGCAATCGATTTCTAGTCAAAGCAGATTGGCATATACGATGTGACAGTGATGCTAGATTAACTGTCCAAATTCACCCTGAAGCCATTTGGAATGTGAGGGATTAGACGGGCCCTCTATCTCCACCACATGGTGTTCCCACGCTGGATGTCTGGAGTCTGATTACAAAGCATTACAAAGAACTCTCGGCCTTTGAATGCCGGTGCTGAATCAACAAGTTTCCCTCCACAGTTCTTTGGGAATGCAGTGCAACTATAGGGGGGATGCTTTGTGGAAGCGGAATAAAAGCTTGAGGGGAGGTGAATGTTGTGTTTTGAGAACACAGCATTGTAATCATTGGCGATTACATCTGTATGTCATGTGTGACTGTTAGATTATACCATACACCACCTGAAAAACTACATGTTCATGCTTCATGTTACTTTAATTTGGCGTAACTTTTGGCCAACAACTGAGCAGAAATAAAGTATGTGCTTCGGGGTCAACGTCTACCAAAATAAAATATTGATCTTATTGCAGGGCAACTGGTGCACTCAGGCTGCGTGACACTCGTGGTGGATAAACATTCACTTACAGATTCTTGAGACATAAATCAACTCCTCTATTATTCATACACATTTCAGTTTGAATTGGAGCATGTGTGTAATTGTCTTTTTAGCTCAAAAGCATTAATTCAGGTTATACTGTATCTGTTGTTGCACTCTGAAACCAAAATAAAACACCATTGTCTGTGTTTGTCAGATTGTCAAAGCGTTTTGCTAATAAATGCTCTGCAAGGATAAAAATCTCTATGAAATATCATCTGAAAATAAAGCTAAAAATATATTACTGTAAGATATAAGAGAGAAGCTTAACAAAACTAACTAATTTCCTCCAAATATGGGTCATATACAGTGTTGATGACAAGTCGTCTCTCTGTGTTTCACTGCATCTCAACTCATCCAGCCACTCAAACGTCGACCCGCAGCATGTGTGTGTTTGTGTGTTTGTGTTTGGCGTCAGAAAACGAAACAAACAAGCAGTGCCTGTAAGCCAAAGAGGGTAAACTCTCATTCTGGAGTGGTGAGACGCACCGCAACTGAAGCATGCCGTGTGACAATGGTGCAGGTCAATTACAATTAATCATCCAACGGTCACATATCAGGATTTTCCAATGACGCATACATTGTGACATCCTTTTTATTCCTACTGAGGATGCGATACAAATTAAGATGACGGGGGACAATTTATATATCACATCAAAGCTAGCACATTAAAATAAAGCTAAACTCAACAAACTGTAACACTGAACTCCCAAGGGATGACTTATGTAGCTCAAATAACTTATCTTCCCCTCTTTTACGCCGTCAGGTCAATAAGCATGCTCACCTGTATACGTATCACTAACGAGATGTAAAAGTATGCACATTGGATCATTTCTATGGCCAGTACAGTTGAAGAGAAGTGATAATTAAACCCTTTTGCAATGTTACCAGTCTAAATTGACATGTACTTTAATTTCTTTTGTTTCCTTGAGAGGGCCTATTCACAATGGAGTTCCATGGCCAATATGGTGAGTTTCAGCTATGTATACAGCACATACAGTAATTCTAGGTGTTTTAAAGAAAACATATATATATATATAGAGAGAGAGAGAGAGAGAGAGAATCATATATATTACACAAATATAGATTCTCCTTTTTTTCTTGTTCACTTTTGAGCAATAAACACATGGGACTGGAACAGGGAAACCATAAGGAAAGTCATTCTTCCATGAGAGTTATCCAACAAGCTACAGAGTCCGGAGCGCTGCACCTCAGATGGCGTCGAGTCGCCGTCTGTACAAAAGGTATCCAAGTGGTGTCGAGGTGACGGGTGTTTACGGTGGCTAATAGCAATGTGCTGGGAGCAAGAGCAGGAGTGGCAGGGACATGACGGCCAGCGGTGCTGTCCGCTTAGTGTGTGTGTGTGTGTGTGTGTGTGTGTGTAAGGTTGGGGGGACTAGGGGGGATTTTCTTGTTCACTTTGAGAGCAAACAGAGCGAGATCAGGGCACAAACCACGTCAGTTCTTCAGATTATAACAAGGCACCCCTCACCAAACCACACGCCAGGAGGAGGACAGCCGGGCCACAGTTGGATGATGATATTCTTGTACCTGAGAAGAGAAGAAACAAAGGTTATATTTTCTGATTCAACCATTGAACAGATTTGTTCTAGCTTGATGAATAGATAGACCAATGCAACTCTGTAAGGGAGAACTTATTTAATGATAAATAGGGTAAGGCATTATGTATTTGTAGTGAGACGTCGGACTTGTCAAGCTTTAGAGATTCTGCCACACTACTTATGAGAGACATGAGAATGTTAGTCAACAGCAGGACTAACATGCACACAATGCATCCAGCTGTAAGCCAGAGAACCAGCTATTGCATGGCAGCTACAGTGTACCACCTAATGCCTTTATATGGACACTTAGCCACGCCCCTCTGCCTCTAATACTGATGCACCATGCTTTCACTACAATGGAAACCCTATATTCCACTCAGGGTAGGAAGGTATAGTAGGATGGATGTACAAATGAACACTGGACTGTAACCTAGGTGACCAGTTTTCATATCCCATGTGAAACAAACAATATGTTGTTGTCGTCTTTCAAAACATTGAGTTTCATTTTTATTTCATAAACCGAGTATGTTTTTAACTCAACTCACCATCTTGTCCTGAAACTCAGTGCTTCATTTTGAATTCCCCTCGTCACTGTGACCGCAGTGGACCGTCATATCTCTACAAGATGGGCGGTCCAGTGAGAGACAAAACAACAGCAGATGACGAATGCTATAATGGGTAAACATGCATAGGGTTTGTTTTGTATGTCTGTTATTATTTGGGCTGTGATAAGATGCGACCTTTGACCTTGCAAGTCGGGGCGGCCGTCACTATGTGAGTGTTTATCGCTCCTGAGCAGGTGGCTGACTGCCATGTATGAATGGGTGAATGCTGGCTTGTGTTGTCAAGCCCTTGAATCACACAAATAGAAACAAGAAAAGTGTGATGAAAATGCGGTTCCCTTTCCATCTACGTGCTGCACACCCCTCCACCGTCTGACTGCCCTCAAGAGAGAAGAGATCACTTCTTTCAGCAAAACAAGCCCAAAAAAGTGTACCGTGACTTTAACCATGCCAGTGTGTATTACTGTAACATGCAATGCAACCCAGGCTATAAGTAGGGTTGTTATGTAAATAACATACAGTACCTTAGTGTTACATAACACAAGTAAGGTTAAACGTGTGGGTCATGTGGGTTATATGTGGCTGAACTACTTCGCTCATATTCAACAATCTCAGGTCCAACCTCCAACATCTTGTGTCAGTCAGTTTGTTGATTCAATAGTGTCATTTAAACACCACCTCAAGACATACCTGTTAACTCTGGCGTTTGTTTAATTACATTTTAAATGACCTGCTTTTATCTTGTTATCTTTATATTTATTTTTATGTTTTTTACTGCACCTTCTTTTACTGTGTATTTTAATCTGCTCTTTAACTGTTGAAATGTTTTTGGCCCCTGTTATTAATTTATTTATTTTAATTGACTACTGTACTGCACTTTGTGACCCCTTGTCTGTAAAAAGTGCAATATAAATAAACCTTACTTACTTTACTTATGCACACATTAATGTGCGTTGCTTTTCGGAGATAGACAGTGAATGAGAACATGATGACAAATGTCCCCTAACCCCAACTCTTCTCCTGAGTCTCAGCCAGCGATTGTTCTGCTTAAAATCCCAAATGGATACGTGACAGTTTTGGAACGCACAAGATGCCATCCTGTTGATGGGGCAAATGATCAGAAAACAAATATGTGTATTTCTGGAGGTCCTGGACATAAAACACATGTTGTTGTTTCATTAAGAACTCTTGTTTCAACCTAATGTACTTTCCAGCCAACACAGTCGCTATTAAATGTTAACATTGCACATTTCTGCAAATCAAGGATACGTTACTTTATTTAACGTTTAAAATCAACATTTCTACAAATGTATATATCAACATTATTGTGTTTCTCAATTCAAGTTAGGTTTAGGCAACAGCACTACTTGGCTGAGTCAAAGATCTTGGTTTGGGTTCAAATAAGAACCTGGGAGTGAACACCCCTTGACCCAACTACCGCAGCCTCCTTCCTCCTCTGATCACAAATGTGATCTGCAAAAAAATATGATCCCTTAAAAAACAATGGACAATGCAGTTTGTTGTTTGGGACCCTACTTTTGAGGAGACCAAGCTGCAAGTGCACATTATTTCATTGTGTTTAGTTGTTTTGTGCTATCTAACATGCGGTTGCCTATTTCAAATGTTGCACCATATGGTTTCATTAAATTTGATCCATAAGGCTGCAGTCACCTGTGAAGCCTGGGATCGCTGCTTGGCTTCAGAGCATGGATTCATCCTCAAACGTGGTTAACTCTAAATTATTTCTTTGTATGAGTCATCCAAGGTTTCTGTTACACGCCAAACATGGTTATGCCATTAAACATTCAACTTTATTGAAAGTGTTTTATACTGTTACTTATTTTTAACACATCTGTTTGCAGCGTCATCTCCTCAAATACATATGAAATGTTGAGGCTAATTGATGAAACGTGGGCCATTAATCATAAAAAACTAACTGAAATCTAAAATGGACGTGTGATGAGTGGACTTGAGCCCAATGCTCTTACATCCATGCCACTACCTTCACCAGGCAAGCACAGGAACTACGCATGTAAACAGCCTCGGAAGCTGCTGCTGCCTTGGCCCTGACAAACTGCTCTCACCAGGCAGGCAGCTCTGGCTGTTTACTGAGCATCTGGCATGACTAACAACTGCAAACTAGAACACAGCCTCTTCAGCCTCCTCTTTGATCCGCCTGCGTCTCGACACATCGAACCTGAACTGATGAGAGCAACGTGAACCGATGACAACTATACGATCCTATGCAGCGGAATTCCGTGGACCAGAAATAGTGAAATAGAGGAAGCAGAAGTAAAGAGAGAAAGGATTTGAGAAGCTTGAAAGGAGGTAGTGGTGAGAAACAAGAGAAGTTGTATGAAATAGTCATTAAATCACATTGACATGTACTGGATCCTCGTGTCAGACCGGGCGATGGTTCTAAGAAGGAAACCGTCCAGGGGGGACACTTTGTACCTTGCGGCCCAGCTCTGGATTGTCTGGGCTGCCGGGGATTGGGGGGATGAAGGGAGGAGCGGTAGGAGGGCAGAGATGGAGGGCTTTGACCCTTTATTCCTCCCCACCACATCTCATTTGGCTTGCGGGGATCTAGGGAACAGGAGTGCCACAGAGGAGCAGCAATCACTCTGGGCCAAAACATCCTTCACACAGAGAATAATTAATCAGCCTCCAGCTACGAGTCACAGACGCAGAGCGACAGCACTCGGAAGACCAAGCACCAGTTCACGAATACCAGGCATTCTGCAATCATCTACTCATTAGCAATGTTGAGGATGTACAATTTAATTAGAAACATAAAAAAAACCTTTTTCTTTTCTTCTTCGGTAACACCGAGCATGTTTTCCTGGTGGCCATGAAGAATGTGTGAGAATCCAAGCAGTTGCCAAGCTATGCCTTTCTGAACATCTTGTACCATTTCACACAGCAGTGGGAACGTGTGGTGGGGTTGGGGGGGGGGGGGGGGGGGGGCTGTGGAGATGACGCAATACAACATCATCCAACACCAACAGTGCTGCACAGTGGCTGTGCATGTTTAAATGAAGGCCCTTTTAATAATAAGTTGTACACTTCATGATGAATGTCAAATGTAAAAATGGAATTATATGATAACACACACAAAATCAAGACACAGATTTAATCCACCTCGACCTTTTCCCCACTCAGACTTCCAAAGAGTCACTTTGTCAAATGTACACGTGATCCACAACGAAGACAGAAACACAGAGACGGTTTCTGGTTTTGCTGCTATTTAATAATAATAATAATAATAAATAATAATAATAATAATAAAGAACACCATTCAATCGAAGATCGACTATAAAACTACTACTGAAATCAAAATATCATTGGAATATTAAAAACAAAAGACTAATGAAACTTATTATGTATTCTGTTTTTGTAATTTATTGTTGAACATGCAGGTCCTCTACCATCTGCCAGAGGATTGCTGCAGCCTCCGCTGCCCTTCTTCCATCTGTCTTGACATTTCTAGGTCCAGGCATGAGGTCACATATCCCAATTTAGTAGGCTTTGAATGCAAAACTATGGTTTCTGAGTTTCAGAAATGATACCTGTTTTTTATTTGCCAGAAATCATCCCGACTGCTTCATTGCTCTCTTGTTTTCTACGGCCACCACTACTGCCATACTGCACATGTACAGGTTGAATTCATAACCGGTACAGCACCTAAATGAATCCAATAATTACAATGAACTGACAAGTTCCACAAGCTTTTTAAAGCGCCAGTCTTCAATGTCGGATTATGAGGTAAAAATAACCGTCAAGCTTTATCCTGCACTGCATGACTAATGTGGTGAAATGACGAGGAGGTTTGGAGGGAGAACGTCTGAGTGTTGAACTTAGTGTACAGCTCCACGCTGTGAGACCATTTCTGAACCATTCACCAAATCTGGCAAAACATGAGGAAAAGTCTTGCTGCTCGGGCTCATCGCTTATCGTTTTGGCTGGAAAGAGAACAATCACCTGGACTTGAAATTACAAGGAGAGGTGTTTGTATAATAATTATTTCTAATGGAAAATTCTGGGAAACCTGTTATAATCTGTGAAGGGCGTGCTATCTGTTTCAGTACAACAGGACAGTAGTACAAGTCAGGTAAAATGTACTGCTATAAGCCAATCAGTGAATATATATTATATTGCCTTCGCCCTATGTCAGCTGGGATAGGCTCCAGCGCCCCCGCGACCCTAATGAGGATAAGCGGTATTGAAAATGGATGGATGGATGGATGAATATATATATATATATATATATATATATATATATATATATTGCTCTGTTATTATATTACTGCTATATTAACTCACTGTGTGGGTTAACTTTTACACATTGCATCAGAGAAGCTCTCTGATGAACCGTCGGCAAAAATATCCTTCCACACTGCTTGAGAATGAGAGTGAATTTCATCTTATCATTTATTTACTAAATTGCAGACGAGCAAATGTTTTTACTTTCCATATGCAAAATATTCTTAAAATCCCACTAGTTTGTTGATCAAAATACATAATCTAGGTAGTTTGGGTCAATACTGTCACATTTAATGTCAACTATGCAACCAAACTTCTCAATTCCATCTGGACCCAGAGAAACACTTTTCCTGTTGGTCCAACAAGAACACAAGATGACTTGTTAGCTTTAGAAGACCATCATGGTTTGGCTTGAAATGAGTATGTTTGTTACGTCATTCAACTGACGGACAACATTAACACAAGTCATCGTTGATTGGATTTTACATTGGACTCTAAGAGGGGTCTCCTGGCTTAAAGTCCTGTGTGGTTCTCTCCTCCATACACTGACATCCACATAGAAACCTATCTGTGATACGTCAAAAACAAACATACTTGTTTCATGTAAAGGCTGTTTTTAGGAGGCAGCAGGCTGTGAACTGATAGCGATGACGACTGATCTCTCAACTTGTAGAAGAAGAAGTTTGTTTTACTAATGTCAGGTTAAAGTGATAGATGTGGCTGACTGAATAGTTCTAACCTGTGACCAACTAAAACAAAGCAAAACATATTTTATTATATTTATATGTTCTTATATTAGACCAATCTAAATCATGCTCATTGGGAACCAACTTGTGTTCCACTGTCTGGACACTTTGACATTCAACACTTTAGAGCGGGGATATAAAACAATGATTTCCTAAAACACAAGTAATGTCACCATGTCTCTTTTCTCAAGAAACAACAACATACAGTTGCAATATATTAAGCCGGAGCTGGGTCATAATGATATCCTTCTGGGTACAACATGAATGGCCACCCCACGCTGCACATGTGCTGGGTCATTTCTGTGGCTTCATTCCTTACAGTCTCCAGATGTATTATTACAAATCCATTGAAGCAACTCTTACCAGTGCTACAGTCCCTCTAGAATCTGGCGATGAAGCCACATTTGTACCGAGCAGCAGGGGGATTGTTATTCATACATTATTGATTTGCTGTTGTCGAGAGTTCTATTGCTTTAGTTGGTATTTGCAAAGTCATTTTTCAATTTGGTCATCTGAGAAACCACAGAGTGTAAAGCATGAGGATATGATTGTATAAGGCACACAACAACTGGAGGAAGATAGCTATAACTCAGAATTCCAGTCAAAATGAACATACACCACCAACATACTGTCTCTGTTAATATGCAAATTCATATAGTGAAATGCTCCAAACTCCCCAACTCTTTTCAGCGTGTTTCAGGTGTGTTGTCTTCTCAGGATCTTGAGTTTGGGAAGGCTGTGTCGACCTGCAGACGGACAAACAGCATGGAGTGCTGCTGTCTACGCCTCCATTGTGTTACCGCAGGTTCCAAACCTTTTGGGGTTGTACCCGTTCTAGCCAAGAAATGCCGACACAGAAGCCCTCATCGCAGGTTGCATTTCAGTTACGAGCAGTGTAACTAAAGAAAGATGTTTTCTTCAGATTGACTCATTTTACACAATTAGTCTTTACAGACCTGAAGAAGTGTTTCCCAGGATAGAGCAAAGATTTGAGAAAATGTTGACAAAGTTGAAGGTAGAAATCTGTCTGTAACCTATAACTGATGTTTAATAATTCTACTCTGCAACTTGCTGTTGTGGATCAACTTGCTGTGGATCGTCTGGTGTGCAAAACAAACACAGGACTTTCACCCAGGAGACCGCCGTGTGTCCTGGGAGTAAACGTGGACTTTACGCTTGTGTAACTTTTTAAGCTTGTTCGGAAACAATATATAAGACGGACAACTAAGGTTGGTTGTTATTGATTACCACTAGCTTCATTGATGGTGGTAACTTTACGTAGGGGAGTTTTCTTGCCTAACTTAATCGCTTCACACCGTTAACCATGTGGCATTGAGAGATTCTGCAACCGTGATTCGAGGCTGATGGAAAATGTATTTATTAAAATGCCAACATTACATTTTCCTTGCGGCTGGGTTGAGAACAAAGTCACCACAAGTTTTGTATTCTTTCACTACCTAAACCTCATGATCATTGGCGAGGGTCAGAATGTAGATGGACCGGTGAAGAGAGAGCTTGCCTTCCGCCTCAGCGGTCCAAGTACACAGTAGTTTCCTTGATTTTAAATAAAGTCTGAATGTATGAGACTTCTATCACACATACAAGACTCTTTTAGCTTTCTCAACCTATAAGCATGTATCTGGTGTCAAGTTGTTTCCATGTTCTCTCCTTGGCACTGACGATGCATGAAAAGCCATCCACAAAGCAACACTATGTCTAAAGACGTCTTTCTCATATAAATCACACGTTATGCGGTTTTTCACTTCAAAACAAATGTTGCCAGTGAGCGTACTAAAGATAAAGGTACCTGCTGTGTTCCTGTGCTATTTTGAGAAAACAACACAGGAGGAACATTTGTGAATCCTTGTTGTACACTAGCATGCGTTTTTAATTGCTGAGTAAAGAAAAAGTACAAACAAAGAGTCCAGCAATACGGCTGAATACACAATCAAAAACAACCTTTTATTTTGGCAGTATTGTATTATTTCTCTCATCCTTCACTGGGGCTAAAAGCACCTCCACCCACTTCCTGTCATGGTTTGGTTGACAAGGTCACTATGTCTTTACAAGTCATTTTGGATTAATTTACAGCTGAGTTCTTGCGTGGTCATTCAGCTGAAGAAGGGAAGCTCAAAGAAATGTCAATAGGGAAAAAGGTTTTCATGGCAAAAAGACCGTGTCTTAGGGTTTAGAACTATGCATGATGTCTGTCCTTGAAAACCAACTTCTCTGTCGGCATAATGAGTGAGAATATCGGTCCGAGCTAATAGGAACCTTGTCAGGCTGACTCGGGGAATGCTGGGAGAGAATAGACCCACACTGAATACTCCTCATTTTATCCTACTTAACCTAACAAAACACACTGCATTTTGCCAACATGTTTTTGGCTGTCTGAAATGGCGATGTGGAATATCAATTCCAGGCCAGCAAGGCAGTGAGGTTCAGTGAGGCATGGAGGTGAATCACCACAGCACCTCCACAGGGAGCTCAAACTGGCTTTGTGCCAGTTCCATCTCATCCTGCTGATCCCTGGCCGGCTGACTGGCTTGCTTACTTGCCTGGTGGCTCTGTTATGAAACCGTCTATCTTGTTGACGGATTCACTCTCTATCTGACTGGATTTTTGTCTCACCGACTGGTTAAATACAACTGGATGTCATTACCTTGCAGTTTGTTCGACTATGAGTGAAGGAAAATGTGACAACGCAGTCTGGCTGAATGGGAACGCCCCAAAATGACCATCCGAGTTGTCTGAACGGCTCCCACCAGCAGTTGTGTGTTTTAGCTGACATTACTGCAGCCATCTCCCAAAGCATCTCGCCATGACTGACACGTAACCAGCATCTACTAGAGCTTAATGCCCACCACGGAGTACTTCGGTCTGTTGCAGTGTCACTGTTTACTTCCTTGAGCAAAAATATGGATTCTATGAATGTTTCAGCGTTTTGTCATCATTCAGTTTGTACCCGTTGCCATGGGCTCAATTACATCACGGTGGTCAAAGCTAACTACGGTCCTTCAGCGCTGCCTGTGTGGGCACTTGTTGAGATATACACAGTAAAACAAAAATAGTGACGTTTATGAAGTGATTGTCGACGCACTGGAGGAGAAAAGATTCATGAGAACAAAGGATCATATCACAATATTCCCTGCATAGAGGTAGTGCTCCTCACATCCACCTCAGTACAATTTGAACGTGGGTAAAAAGGGTAAAACCTTTTAACTATAAAACTTTGCCTGTTGATTTCTGAAATGTTATGTTTAAATATGCAAATGAGACATTATCTAATGCAAATTTAGGAGAAATCTACCGATGCAAATAGACAAAGTAGTAAAAATAAACAGCTCAATGTGTATTTTGGATGGAAAAACTGCATATTATACGAGCAAAAAAGCCTCAAAATTTACCAGTGCATGAAAAATTATGACTTTGCCTGTATTGTCTCGCCCCTATTTTCACACTGTGGATCCGAACCTTGTGAAAGTGCTCTCATTCCAAAATGGTACTTAAGTACACATTTAAGGAACTTGTTCATGAGTGTTTAGATTTGTACTACTTCTCCAAAGACAAACAAAGTACACTATGCAAAATACAGCTCTGCATATGTACACATAAACATAAATATGCATTTACTTTGGAAAAAACAATTCACAAATGATTGTGTGATCACATAAAAGTATCTTTGAACCAGAAAGGTAGAAAATAAATGTGCACTAATTATCTAATGTGCCACAGTAGATGGTGCAGTAAAGCCTGGGCCAGTTGGTCACGTCTAGTCTAATGTGAGCTAATGTGAGCTTTCAGTGGATTTACAGGGGATCTCAGAATCCGGCCCATTGAAGCATCCGCATAAACTAGCAATGACACATTGACGTTGCGTGCGACTGCTGAAGCAATATAAATGCAGCCATGAACAGCATTCTGGTGCTTTCTTAACCACCTACTGGAGTGATGACTCATTGGTGTTCTTTCCTCAGACATATGCAGCCAAGGCTGTTTCTAACAAATATAGTGGTTCCTAAAAACAAGGTCAGTGTTTTCTTACTTGTTTGGATGGATGCTTACGCAAGAAGCTGAGTCCATATTTGTTTTCCTTTCATGCAGGAACCAGGCTGGCCTCAGGGGTGGAGGGACAAGTTTGACCCAGGGGACATTTTTCTCTCCTTATTTTACCCGCCCGCATTCAGCTCTGATCACCTCTGAGCTTTGGAAAAACCAACACTGCCGAGAACGATGGAGGCCGAGCTGTGATCTAACAACATCTGACACACTGGTGGCGAAGCGCTCTGCTGCTGCAGCCGCTCCGCCAGCCGCAGTCACCGTCCGCCGTCTGGAAAAGAGCCTCATTGTTTACAAATGCAGCAATGCGGAAAATGAAAATATCTGCACTCTCCCAGGTTTAATTTCACCCGATCGCGTTTACCTATTGTTGCTCATCTGCCTCAAACCTGAGCGCATCAGTAACAGAGCTCTGTCGCCCTCAGCCGTAACACCTCAGTGACGCTCAGAGAAGGTGGCTGAGGCTGCCTGGGCAGCCACGGAGAGGCATTTATCAGTGTCAGACACACCGCACAGAGACTCACAGCAACACAGTTGTCAGCATAATTTGGCTGCCTCATAATCTCTGACTCTGCAGCCCCGGGGATTATTCTCCATTTTTGTTGTACCTCTATTGAATGGCAAGTAATATCTTTCTATGTTTCGCCTCGGGGTGCAGAAGGCTATCTGAGTTGAGCTCCTACTGACCAGGTAGAAAATAAATTCATAGAGGAAAAAATATTAATGCAAAGAATAGTTTATGAGAGAAAAAAAGAATCACACCGAGCCAGCTCAGGGAAAAGAGACCTACACTGCTACACGTAGAACAGCATGACGTTACCAGATGATTTGAGCTTTAGGATGCTGACATGAGAAAGATACGAGGAAAATGAGGACTATTTGAAAGTGCAATGTGCAAGACAAAAAAACACAAGACTACATAACAGTCATGTACATAATGTATTACAGGGGATGGCTCATTGCTCCAAATATGTTTTTGTTTGAACTGCTAAGAGAAGGCAGCCACATCTTAGTTCAGTTACTTTGTTGAAACTCTTTTTCACTGATGGGTTGAGACCTTCCTCTCCAGAAGAATACACCCCGTTATCACTTGTTCAGTGCTTTGATTCACGCACCTGGAACCCAGGGGCATCTGTCTGAGAACGGGCTTCCAGGGACGGAGAGGTGGGCAAACAAGGGGCTGTCACCCAGGACACACCTGTTTGTGTCCCGTGTGAAACCAGGTCAAGGCTTACCATAGTTTTGATGCATAACTTCCCGGCTTTACTAACTTGATTTTACGTAATATGCATACTTATTTTAACCGAAACCACAATCTTTTCAACAAGTACTTTGGTTGCCTGAACCGTAACCAAGTAAACTTCAAAAGAAAGTAAGCCAACAATGAGCGTTTATTTGGTGAGGAGTGTTTGTAAGGTTTGTGTAACGAGCAGAACGCTTATTATTTAGGAAAGAGACAACGTAACAAGTAGAAACAGACACAAAGATACTTTGGAATGGTTGACCAAGAACATTAAAGTAAGACCTCAATGTTCAAACTCTGCTTCCTTTATTTGATGCTATATTTGATAAACATGCTTACACCATTCATATGGTGGACATATCCCAAATCCATTGACTATGTGAAGTTGACTGATCCTTTTCGTTGTTCATGATGTTGAGTTGAATGATTATTCTGAGCTCAAACTCAACAATGCTTATTAAATATGATTCATGATTCTGTTTCCGCATTGCCTATTTCCTGACTGAGAAAGTTTGTCACCCAGCAACATGTTGAAAACAGTCAAGCAAAAACTAAGCACCGCCCACCAGCCAGAGTAAACCGGACCATTTTGGTTTGTTGGACAGATTTATTGTATCTTGAAAATTATACTTATTTGGGCATAAGATTTAGCTGTCTACCATAATTTGTTTCCAATCATTTGATCTAGCAATAAAAAACATTTGTTGTTGTTGGTTTTAATAAAATTAATTATTATTAACCCATGGAGTGTTTTGTTCCTATGTGAATAACATTATTACACAATAACTTCACTTTACAAAACTAAGTAATACTCAGCTTTCCCAGACAAATATTACTGTATTTTACAGAAAGTGAGTTCTTGACTATGTGACATGTTTATGTGTTAAAGAAATGTACTAGGAACAAAGCTGACATCAACAATAATTAAAGGGTTCCATTGTTCCATTTCTTGCAGTGATGTTTGGATATGTACTGCACACAGAGCTTGATGAAACACAAAGGTAACTGCTATTCTTTGCAATTCGCTGAATGTAATTACAGACGAGGCCTTAGATTCCCATGATGGAGACGCACTGAAGTTAATCTCATGAATTCCATTTGTTCAAGTTCAATGAAAACAACGATAACTTAAAAGTTAGTATGTCTCACACTTTGATGGGATTATAGCAAATATAGTGAAATAATTCTAACAGTATTAGTTTTTGCACATAGAAAAATGAGACCGCCCTGGAGAACACATTTGCATGTGTTGCTTTCAGACCCTTATTTTAAGTATCTTTCTACCAATGAGATATGTTTGAATTCTACCCATGGCAAAGTGTGAAGCAAATGAGGATAATAATTAAGGACACCGAAATTCAAAGGAAATACATGTGGAAAATAATATAGAAAGTGGCTCCTGATGGGCCAGCCTGCTCCGGCAGAGAGTCCCAGAGCTTGGCAGCCTGCAGCAAGAATACCCTCAATAAGAAGGTGAGTTTTAAGAACCACCAGAGGAGGCCTGCCTGAGGATCTCAGAAGCTGCTCGTGGGGGATGAACATTTCTAAAATATAGCTGGGGGCCTGACCATGTGGTGCCTTAACATTACCAGTAAAATCTTTAAATCAATTTCAGAACTCACATGCAGCCTGTAAAGAGACGCATGAAAGGCTGGAATGTGTTCTCGTCTCCTAGGATTAGTGCGGAGCCCAGCAGCAGCGTTTTGGGGATGCTGGAGGCAGACAATTGACTTGCAACTGATACCCTCCAAATGAGATGTCTTCAATATCTATAGTGACTGAAAAAAGACCTAATGTTGTCTACAATCCTCATCTGAAGACTCAAAACCCTAGTCACTTGGTTACTAATGGTATTTACATGAGTATTATTGGAGAGGAGAGCTTCTGTCTGCTGGAATCACAAGCATTGTATGAAGGTCAAGGGCTCCGCACTTGAGTGGCACTTCTCAGATGCTGCGGATGTATCAACATGTGTCCTGCTAACTTCAGATGCTGCAGGGATTATACCTTACAAACCAATTCATGAGGATATGTTGAACATATGCAACCACATAACCCCTCCACCTTCTGCTTCTAGAAGATGGAGAGGAGGTAATTGCTGTTTAACATCAACCTCATCCCTTCTGCAAATCGCCTTCTGATTATTTTCACATTAAACCTGAGGATCTTTACTCCATAGATGAACAAAGGCCAACCGTTGCCTCTTCCTCTTTCTAGAATATATTTAATCCAAACTATTAAACCAATGCATATTCTGGACGAATGCAAAATGTAATTATTATTTTACAAACAATTAGCACAGTCTTTGCAACAGTCAAAAGGGGCTACCAGCATTGTGAATAAGAAAAAGAAAAGAAAACAACGCTACACTTCTCCCAAAAGTCTGTTTATCTGTTCAGAACTCTGAGATACTGAAGATTCCAGGCTCATTGGATCCACAGGGTCCATCATGGGAGTGAATCACACATGCGTTGGCCTTTATCATTCTGCCTTGAAACATGGCTACCTTTTGGCGAGGCAGGGCTGTTTTCAGAAAGGCCCATTTTGCAGTTGACTGCTGTAGAAAAGCCTGCTGAAGTATGTGGTAGGTTGTTCTGTAGCTCAACCAAACATCCAGGAAGGTTGCTGACCAGATGCTGGTAGTTAAACACTCTGACTACATACGTCTTTTTTGTGTTCCACTGCCCTCATGCCCTCATTACATGCTTACCTGAGCCGGGGTTTTGTTGAGCTGTGTTGGAGGATGTGTGAGAGGTGGAGGTGGAAGCCACCCTCTGGTCTGAGCTCATGCTGTCCTGGCCCAGAGGTGAGCTGGACTTTCTTGGCTTCTTGTCCGTCAGATGCAGCGGGGAGCTTTTCTTGGGAGGCTCCAGTGGCCGTCGTGGCCTGGCCGTGGCGTTGACCCTCAGCCAGGCTTGGACTTTGTACTCCACAATCTCTCCGTAGTTAGCCCGTGTCACCCGGCACTCATACAGTCCTTCGTCACCCTTGCTGACTCTGGAGATCTGCAGCTTGTGTGAGATGTCGTTGCCCTGGACTTTCACTGTCTGTTAGAGGGATTAAAAGAGACCACAGTCATAACAGTGATGGAACGCCGCACGGTTTCATGACACATCATTTATTCTACAATATGCCACATGATAGTTACACTGGGATATTTGGTGGTGAACACATTCATAATATGTTTCTATTGTGCATACAAACATATTCAAACTTGGCAATGATAATTACAGGTTAAAACATATTGCTAGGTGCACACGTCAGGGTTTAAATGGTGGGTTTTTAGCAAATAGAGATTTTCCTTCAATTTTCTTGTGGACCTTGAGGGCTCCGAACAACCTTTTTATAGCCGGTGGGACTGGAGCCAACATCCTTTATCCATGCACTACACAGTACATGTACAATTGTAAACCTAAACATTCCAAATGTGTCCCAGTTTATTTCCTCTTGCAATGTATGTTAATGACACATGGACATGGACCCAAGCTGTAGCAATGCAGTTACATTGCAGAGTGAAGGTTTTCTGGAGTCCTCTTAAAAACTGGTTATCAATAAAATAGCTAAACGGTAATGTGTGGTTTTGTCACACATTAAGGTACTTAATCACAAAGACGCAGCAATCTTATAAACCCAATGTTAGCATTAAGCAGTCCTGCTTATCGCTTTGCAATGTTGTCTGCAAGTACGGTTGGTTTGAAGACATTTGGTGAAAACCTTTTATTTCAATTTATTCAGCACTGCTCCATTTCATTAAATATTCATGTATCAAAGTAACATTTCATGATATAATTTATTTAGGTATTATATTAAATGTTGAGCAGTCAAAAACTCACAAGCATTTAACCCCTAATTGCTGAATTCCGAACTGTGATCCACATCTCTGAATGTGTGTATCTATTATCAAGAAAGTGGTCCATGGTGGCCTACCCAGCTCTGACAGCAGAGGAGACAACTCCCTTGGCCATGCAGGAGAATCAGGACAGCTCAAGTGGTCAAGCTGGCATATGCCAAACCATTTTGTTACCTATCTAATCAAAGTCTGTGGAAGAGGGAACCTTGAGCCCAGACTTGTCCCTTTACATTGCACATAGCTCTCTGACTCTCTGAGGACTCCAGTTAGGTCAGTGGCAGGAAGTGTGAGCTGCTCTGAGCACAGAATGTGCATACAGAGTGACAGGAAAAAAGAGGCAGAGCGGTTGGTGGGGAGAAGAGTGCAGGAAGGGAACCACTCTGACAGGAATAATACACTGCTGCTGATTTCACTGATTTGCTCCTTTCTCTGGTTGAAGGTGTATTATTCTGGGGAAATCAGCTGCTGTTGTTTGCTTGGAATGAAATGCCATCCAGCTTGCGTCATGACTTCCCACAATTGAGAAGCACTGGCGTGTAACTGAACTTACACTTATTTTTGTGCCGTCGTCATCGGGATCCGGCTCTGCTATCATCTCCATCTGGAAGCACAGAAAGCACAAGAAGAAAGAGAGCATTAGCAGGGACACATTCTAGTTTGTATGTTATGCAAGTCTCTTGTCAGACTCCTTAAAACCAGCTACAAGATTACTACTACAACTTTTGCAGACGGTTATAAATCTTTCATTCCTACATTAACATGCAGTTTACAGACTGAGTGATTGCATTGCTACTGTTCTGCCTTTAAAAATAAATACACAAAGATGTTGCTCTAGCCACAGTTTTTGATTTATTTTGTATTATTTGAGTGGCTCTTTGGAGAAATTAGACTGTTTCCAGCTACTGCAGTGAATCACGGGGAACAAAGCCATCCAGACCAGGATGCTGTGTGCCAAACTAACATCTTCCTGAGACAAAGGATGCATCAAAAACCCCATCAGTCTCTGCAGTAAAAGTTATATTATTCATGAAAACTTATGACAAATAATAAAATGTCAGTATGACTGAAATAGCATTTCGGAAAAAAGAAAGAAAAATCAAAGTGCCAAAAGCACTAAACAGCGTAGCTCTGGGGCTGAAGAAATGCTCCTGTTTGAGCCCCAGTGGCATCCTGCTAGCATGGTGGCAAGCACTGAGCCTCCAGCCTACATCATTAAATGGGCATTGATTTTAGAAGCTATAATTTATTTATCTCACATCGGATGGAAAATGGACGTCTGCCCGGGAAAAAAAAAAAAGAGCTGAAGAGGAGCAAGAGCAGTGCAGCAGAAAAGAGGAGGAGGAGGAGGAGGAGGAGGAGGAGGAGGAGGAGGAGGAGGAGGAGGAGGGGGAGGAGGTTTCTCCAGAGGATACAGGAAGCTCCGTAGTCAAGACAAAAAACCAGGCAGGGTAAAAGAGAGATAAGATGGCTACTTATGAGCGTTTGCAGCAGAGAACGTTCCTTCAAGTGCTGTAATTACCTCGGAGGAACCGGGCTCTTTTCTCTGGAGGATGTTTGGCAGACAGGTGATTAATGAGCAGAATTAGGAGCCATAGCTTTCTCTGTCTGCATGTATGCATGACTCTTATGTCTTGACTCCACAGATGGACCCAGCCCCCTCCATTGTATCGAGGAGACATCTTTAACGGTGAGGCAGGATTAATTGTACTCAAGTCTTGGCTCTGAACTGTTTCAAGCCATCAATTTCAGCCTCCTCTTTTACAAACTTCACAGCGGTTATATGGGCTGGGTGTGCAGTCTATATATGTCACCTGAGGAGGATTAAGTTTGAGCTCCACTCGAGGACAGATGCTCTCCTCTGGTCTACACCCAGTGGCTGCTGCGTTCAGGAAAACACGGCCACAATGACAAAGTGAAATGGTTTGTTGTCACCGTGTAAAGTCTTATGGGGCTATTGAAATAGCTTTTCATCACAACACAGCTGCACTCAGTGTCCAGTGTTTAATCAATGTGATACATCATTAAAATGAGCAGTAACACAAGCAACATGTTGTGATTGCTCCAGTGATTATTGCATTATTCTGCTGTGACTGATCAAAGTTCTACTGTAGTATAGATACTGTGCATTCTTTACCTACTGACTTGACTAATGAATTACTGTCTGGGAACGTCCTCCTACTCCAGTGTTCTTGTCACTTTGGTTTCCTCGTTCTCTTTATCATCGCAAACCCTTTTTAATGCTAACTAAGGAAGAGCGGCACGCTTGAAACCTTATAATCCTTTTTGTGTTTCTCCATGACATTAGTTGTGCACATGTTGCAATGTTCTGTCCTCATCCCTTGTTATTGTAGGTGTAAAGCGTGTACATGTAGGTCCTAACCTTGACTGCAACGTGATGCTTAATTAGCATGGCCTAGGGTCAATTAGCTGCCCCATCATTGCTTTGGGTGTCACGGAGCAACTATTCTGGTGTCGCTGCATAAAGCTCCACCGGTGGACTGGGACTTTTATTTCTCACACTGACGGTTTGGTGACTCTCCGTGCTCAATACGCAGCGCTGTGTCATCAGTGTTTGATTGAATATAGAATATATTAAATTGAGTTCATGAAATTACATTACATTTTTAAAGGATTTGTTTAATATTGGGTGAAGGCACATCCGTGTATACCTCCCTAAAACCATCATAACAGTCCTTTACTCATGCCGGAAACTAAAAACACATCTTTTCCGACTATATCTTGAATAAAAAACGATTAGCACTTATGGTGCTTATGGTATTACTTATGGTATTACTCATGGTATTTTAGTAGTTTGTCTTTCTTGAAGAAATGTTACTCTCTTGATTCTTGTTGTTCTGAGTTTGTACTCATAGTTGAATTCACTTATTGTAAGTGGCTTTGGATAAAAGCGTCAGCTACATGAACTGCTATGTGATGTACTGAAGGTCTTTCCTGCACTCTGGTGACCCTTCACAGGCCTCAGATAGTTCAAGGAATCTGTTCCATCTCAACTGGGGTGATAATGCACAATGTCATGGTCCACCACTACATGTTGTGCAACCAGCACCACACTGTTGCAAAACACCCAACGTCTCATTTGAATGTTTTTTCTTGAAGCTCTACTGCAAATCAACATCCTTGTTGAAGACGGATGCATTCAAAGTTTCAGAAAAATCATAGATCAACTATATCTTTTTTATGCACTAATAACTACTGTCTCCATCCATATGTTAGTGTTACAGTATGAGAGTCTGCATGATGGATGGATTGATACAAAAAAATGCCTTCAATATCAGTCACTTACAACACGTCCTGTCTGAGACTAAGACCTTGACCTTTTTAATATTTAATGATGAAATATTGATTTGAGTTGCTTAAATTATTTAGTTGCCATTTGCAGATGTTGTAGAGAGTGATATTGTTGACTACAAGTTGTCCGTCATAGCAAAGGCTAAAGAGGAGCTGAAGAGTTGAACCATACAGAAAGTGTAGATTGTACATGAGAGGACGGGCGTAACACACTAGATATGAGCTCCGTAAGGACCCTCTGAGGGGGAGCAGGGGGACAAATGCACTGGAAAGGCAAAACAATACGGATGGAGAGGCTGATTGGACGGCATGGCCGGGAGACAATTGTAAAGAGTCACGCTGAGGTCACGCACTGCCCCGTGGTCAGTGCTGCTCTGCGTCTGATAGCGACACACGAGGGACCCTTTAGCGCCCTTTGAGCTTTCAGCTGACTCCAATATGAACCCATCACGCCACGATCAGAGCAGCTGAACAACGGTTCATGTAAACCGGTTGGGCTGAGAACGCCGGACGCATGCTTGCAACTTACAGCAATAGTTGGGAGTGACAATGTGTTGCAGCTATCGCCATTCCTCTTCTCCTTTTAGGTTTAGAAGAATATTTCTGTACCTGCCGACTGTCATCATCATTGGACCCAGACTGGAACACCCAAATCTTTCTCAGTGGCCCCTCGTTCAGGAGGACATAATGCTCCGGGAGATAATTAGTTATATCATCGTTAGGAATAACATTTCCATCATGTTAGCTTTGATTGACATTTATATATATAGTTTTGAGCTAATTGGCTTTTTATTCACATTTAACAATGTATTTCTTTACTTTTGGAGCTGCTAGAGAGCTCATAGACATCTAGCAAATGAGTCAGCATATCAACTCAAGAAAAGCTCTATGCTTAACTCAAGGTGCATCAGGGTTACACAACTGCATGCACAGTCGACGTTACACACTGCTTACCTTCCAGCCGACAAAGCCATATTTTAAAGGAAGGACAATATCAATCATTTTTGGTTTATCTAATATGGTCCGCAGGTCAGCTGACTGTGCTCACCTATTTAGAATAAATCTACATCTGTATTTAAATGTATTTATTTTTCCAAATTGACTGTTTGGATTTGCAGGCACTGAAACCAAAAACCTTGAGCAGTACTTTATGAGTGTGAACCCATTAGTCACCCAGCACTGTGCAAATGCTATTAAGGTAATTGTGACTTAATGAATGTCCAATATCAATTCAGAATCAGGGCATTTATCATCCGCTGCAAAAGGCATTTATCTGCCACTGAGATGTTGTCGTTGGTGTCGTTAAAAAGAAGAGATTGAACCCTAAAAGAGATCAATCACTCTGTTGCATTTACCGTTTCAACTTGTTCAGTACGACTTTTTCTTTTTCTAAATTTGGCCCTGACAAATGTTCCCAAGAGTAAGTTTTGGGGTTGAGACAGCAAAGTAAAAGTTTTCAATGACACTGTCAGAATAAACCTCCATTATTTTCCCATTTATATTTTATTCCTATCGCATAAGTGCCTTCTGAGCCAAAGCCGTGACCGCTCGCAAGTATCTCAATTTCAATCGCTTGTCTCTTTATTGCAAAACCCTTCCACCATGACATGCTGCCATTCTTCATGCAAATCTCAAATTGACTCCTTGTAAAATGTGCTCCGCAATTATTGTGCATCAAAAAAGCTCCATTGAGTTGCTGCGACTAAATTAACGTCACATGAAGAGAAACTGCATTTAAACTGAAATATAGACTCGACCACCCTGTGCTGCTGGGATTGTATTTCAGCTCTTACTGTGACGGAAATGGCCCTGACCCCGGATGATCGACATGCACGACCAATGAAAGCACATTAAAAGGACCAATACATTGAAATGATTTTATCCAGCAATCGTTGGTTGTACAAACAAACAGTGAGAGGAGGTTAAGCTCAGGCCGTGGACTTCATATGACACATTAAACCCAGTGATCTTAAGCTATGGTGGCAGAGGAAATGTGTCATTAAATACTGCAGATTATCACCACCACTTTCCATAATGTGATGCCAGCTTATTATGGTATTGAAATACACAACAAAAGACCTCTAAATTGTCCTTTAAATATGATAAGAGGCAATAATATATCACTTTAATGCTTCTGTGATGTGATACATAACAAAAATCGGTCTCAAGATGTGTGGATTTAAGGGGGCTTTTACAGCTGCAGTTCATTTGATCTGGACCAAGAGAGAAAATGAAAACAACAATTAAAGCTTGGGTTTTAGTTCCTGTTCACGCTGACTTTTTAAAAACCAACCAAGAAGACGGGACTGACAGGTAACTATTGGTATCCTGCATCATCAGGATCCACGTGGAGAAATCACAAGTCTATGCAGCACTTTAATGCTTTTGATTAGTATAAGTATGTTCTTTGATTATAACTGATCAAAAGTATTAGTCAGACAAATTTGCAAGGAATTTAGCTGATTTCTCCCTGCGGAAATATAAGTTTGGTCAACGAAATCCTTTGTTCCAATTGATTTTATTAAAAATACTGCTTTTATTCCGCAACATAATGCTTCTGTTTGTTGCATGGCCTTGAGAACAATGGTTGTTGGTGGCATAACAGGCTGGCCCGGTGGTGTAGTGGCTAGCACTGTCGCCTCACAGCAAGAGGGCCGCGGGTTCGATTCCCGGTCGGAGTGGTCCTTCTGTGTGGAGTTTGCATGTTCTCCCCGTGGCAGCGTGGGTTCTCTCCGGGCTCTCCGGCTTCCTCCCACAGTCCAAAGACATGCTGCAGGTTAATTGATCTCTAAATGTCCCATAGGTGTGAATGTGAGAGTGAATGGTTGTATGTCCCTACATGTGCCCTCGATGGACTGGCGGCCTGTCCAGGGTGTCCCCTGCCTTCGCCCTATGTCAGCTGGGATAGGCTCCAGCGCCCCGCGACCCTAATGAGGATAAGCGGTATTGAAAATGGATGGATGGACCTGTGGTTGGTTGGTTTGCCACGAACAAACCGCACCAGGTTTTGATTGACAGACGTCACAACAATACAAACACTAACTGGTTAAACAGACCTGAGTTTGTTTTAACTGAACCAATTAGGAACCAAACAGTTATTAATAATCGTGTTGATTGTCTTACCATTAGCTCTAAGAAATGCCAATGTTTACATTACATAATTCAACCGTCAGGGTGAAGGTGGTCCACCTAATCTGTAGATTTTAATTTCAGGTTGTTAAATCTGGCTCAAACATATAGTTTATGACAAAAGGAATTCCTCTGTATCCTGAATCCTGTTCTTCTTCCTGGCTGAACAATGTGATAGGCTGCTGTCAAATTGATTCAAACTACATGTTTTGTCAAAAAAAAAAACTAATAATTAATTATGTTTGAAGCCAAAGTGGAGTTGCTGGTTCTTTTTTATTTTCAAAGTTGAGTTAAAGCATCCATTTTGGATGTTATCAGCCTACTCAATGGGAGTTGTCGTTGGTTTTCAATACCACTTAAATATTTTAGTGAAACGTATATACTAATGCAACATACGCAAGTTACGTAACCTAAACCATGGTCTTATTGGTACGGTACTAAAAGTCCTGTTTGACTCGTCCATTCATCCCACTTCCTCTCAACATGGACCACACTTTATATTACGTCACATGACTTCCACCTTTGCTCCCTTCATAATTACAATGGCCGCTAGACGTTGCCGTCATCTTCTTTATGTTGAATATGCGGACTTCAGGAGCCTGGGATCCAACCGGCCATCTTCCGAATGAAGGACTCAAACTAAAGCAGGACTTTCACCAAACCGCCGTTTGAGTGCCGCTAGATGGGCACCTGGAGAGTCATAGTTTGAAGCTGAGGGCAACTAAATTAGTCTGATTATTTGATGAGTTTGGTGTGAGAATGTATTTTATTTTTAAAAATAAAATAACACCTTGTGCCTTAATTACCACAATTCTTTAAGAGCTCTTGACTGTGTTCTCTGCACATCTGTATTTATTATTATCTCTTGTCCTATAACTGGCCAAATGTGCAGTTTGTGACGCAATATCCAAATATTTCCAGAGCAGCATCAACGGGGGTTTAATAGTAAAACATGTCTCAAAGATCTTAAACACCATGTCGCAGTGCCAGTGTCTCAGAATCATAGAGCTTCTTTGTAGAGCCGCCATTTGCACTGATGCTCAGTAATGATAAAAGGAGAAATCCATCATGGAAGAAGAGGCACAGATAACATTGTCTCCACCCACAGCAGCAGAAAACAGAGCAGATCTGATGCAGCAACATGATGATACGTTTTGCGTAAGACAAATGTAACCCATGACTGAATATTAATACTTGTGAGCTAATTATATGCCCGTACACACACTGTGATTGAAGGCAATTAGTTGATGGCCTATTGATGAGGAATGTAGGACATTATGAGCTGAAGTCGAGGTAGATAAGGCAACCTCCGACACATCAACCATCACAAATTGATGATGTTAAACAATGAAAGAGTATCTGTGGGGATTTTTTAAAGATCTTAGTTCAATTGGTGTTGATGCTGAGAAAGAATACATCTGCACAAAGCAGTTTAGAGGCTAGGGGAGAAACACATTGTTGGTTTGAATCGATTTGATGAATATCAGAAAAAGATCACAACAATCTTCGAAAGACATTGTGACTGAAAGAACACAAACAGTCTGACCTGCTAAACCAACCACAGACACCAATACAGAGAACATGAAATACTAGCATTATATTTTAAAACACACAAACTCCAGCTTTGTCTGCCCACTGCTTTGAAGAAAAGTGGGATAGCAGAAGTCTAAATACAATACATACATTCTGTCATATTCATTAAATGTGCTTATGTAACGCTGTTCATTCTGGTCACATGACATCTATTCATCTCTCCATCCGTGGAGAGGGATCCTCCTCTGTTGCTCTCCTGAAGGTTTCTTCACTTTTTTCCCTGTGAAAGGTTATTTTTGGGGAGTTTTTCCTGATCTGATGTGAGGTCAAAGGTCAGGGATGTCGTATGTGTACAGATTGTCAAATTTGTAATTTGTGATTTTGGGCTATACAAAATAAAAATTGAATCGCTGTAGGGCGGAAACATCGTATCACCATATTTGGTCTTTTTTTCTCATAAATCACGAATAAATCATCGCCACTCTCTTGGTGATTTTTACAAATATGATCAAATCTTATAATTATCTGATGAAAAGTAATAAAAAACATTTGTGACTAAATATCATAACAACATAATGTCTACATTGCTCAGAAACACACAAAGCCACATTGTTAACGTTGTGAAAAGGCGGGTTAGGTCTAGACTACTAGTCTACTGAGCTAAGGTCAGGAACAACATCATGGTTTGTGTTAAAGCAATAAGTGCACAACTAATGGAATAGAGTAACAACATCACATAACAACGATTGCTTTTGGTTTCTTAGGGGACATGAACAGAGGTATACTGGGTGAGAGTCAGAGTAACTCCAGTTGAGAATTTGGTAAACTATAAATAAAAAATATAATGATTCACGGGAGTGTTTGCCCTCTTATGAAGACACAATACCAACGTTGACAATGCAGTGTTCATTTCAATCCTTTAAATCCATTTTTATTTTGTATTAATTCCTAAAAAATACAAAGTTCCTGACTGACAGCAACCATATATAATGGCATACTATATTGGTTGATAACATCCTGTCTATACTGGCTATAAAGCGATTCCAAAAACTGCCTATGCACGAATATACCAAATAAAACCTCACCAACTTCTTTTCCCTTCTCTAATTAGGTGGGATATCCCCAACAATCTAAAATCATGCAAAAAGTGTAACGTTTGTGCTCTTTCCTCAATTCAAATGTTGGTGTCAGCTGTAGCCCATGAGCAGAGTGGGCGTCCCGTAACCACAAGGTCCCCGGTTCCATCCCCGCTCTCCCCAGAGTTCATGTTGAAGTATCCTTGAGCAAGACACTGAACCCCCAGTTGCTCTTTAATAACTAAGGATGGGTCAAACCCACAGAGATCTATAAAAGTATATTTCTTCTTCAAATCCAGCATAGCTCTATTCAAACTCATATGACTTCCACGATCCAGAGTAAGCACAGTTTGTTTACTTTTTTCAATGCAAGATCAATCATCTTATGAATACATATTAACACACCTCCAGGGCAATGCAATGGAGGAGTAAACGCTGCATGTGTAAGGCACCTACAAATTGACAGCATATTGATACTCTGTGACACATCTCCAATTATGATGGATGTATTTGGCTCCATTGAGATCCATTACAGCCAGGACAACTTAATCATATCCAATAATGAGCTATGAATGCTGCATGCATTTCAAATCCGATCTCTCCTCCAGCTGAGGCTGTTAGTGGCAGTGTGCCCCCATCTTTAGAAACAAAGTGAGGTCGTAGTGGGTGGAAAGTTAGAGTACATGAAGCACAGTAGTCTACCCTGTGAAGTGCTTCTTAATTACAATGCTCACTGACTCCCGCTTGAAGATGTTTTGGGTCTAAGCTTAGTTGTTAACCCTAATTACATCCCACAGCTGACAGGGGTCCCATTCACATGCAAACACTAATCCCCTTCACAGCCCATTGGTTTATGACAAGAGCTATGTTAATTACATGTAAAGCCTGCAATTGTGCATGTAGAAAACATGAAAGTGCTCAAATTGTGTACAATTACTCCATTACTTTATCCAGTGAAGGGGAAATGGTCCTTTGACAAGTCGATGTTACAGTAATTAAAGACCAAAAGACGCTCTTGTTGAACTGTGAGATGGCCTCAAAGCGAGGCAGGTTACTGTAGACAGTAAACTGCTCTCTGTTACATTTCCAGGGAAACGTATTTCAGGTCACAGCTTGAAATACATGGTTAACGTTGTAAATTGAAAAAAAAAAAAAACCTCCAATACTTGGTTAGGTTTAATAGAAACATTTAAGGAATGGCTTAAAATGAATACACAACTGAAACAAAACAAAAGAAAAATGCTCCAAAACTAGGTGTTTATGTTTGAGCAACAACTGTACTTGTTCAGGATAGCACAGCCTTCACCTGGGTCGTCTTTACCCATCCTCCGGGGATTCATCGACAGTGTATTTGTGTTACGTTTATAGCTAACTTAATCCTCAACAAAATATGTTTACCTCAAAACGTTATTCAGAATGCAGTTTCATTGTATGGACTCGATCTGAAGGAGGAGGTACATGACTGATCTTTGGACTGCGATTACAAAACGCCCTAACTTCATTTTTAAATGAAAAAAGAGTCCACAAACACAAAGCTGTGCAATAAGCAAGCTATTATAGTGTGTCTTATATTTTAGATATCGTAACGTTCCTGCTTTTAAGTGCTGCATTACAGTAAGCTGATTTCCTTTTCTGAACTAACCAGACCGTTCTAGCTGTTACATAATTTCCCTCTACCCCCTTATTCATTATATCCACATTACACATGCATCACAGTAGTCATACCATTTAGTTAACAGCTTAAACTTAAACAACATAAAGGGTTCAGTATCCCTTTAAGGTTTTTGACTCTAATCCTGCAGATATGTTTGCCCTCATAGCGTGAGAGCAAATATCACAAAGATGAAAAGACAGTGTGATTGTCATAATGTGTTATGTTATTAAAATGTGCCTCCACTCCAGCTGAAACGGTGGTCCAGACTGAATCTAGGTCTAGGTGCACAAAGTGTCTCCACCCTAAATGTGACAGGTCATCTCACCTGAACATCACCACCCTCCGAAGAGGTTTACAAGACACAATAACGATGCTAACATATACTAAGCAGGTGTAATGTCCTTAACACTAAGTACAGTTCAGGATGATGGGTAAATCCTAGCTAATTTCATGGTGATCCATTCTATAGTTATTGGTCTAAAAGCCAAAGCCGTCAACCTGATGGTGGCGCTGGACAAACTCATTTCAGTATTTGTTGGGATGATTCAGTCCAGATCAAAGTTTCAGCTGGAGTGGAGGCACATTTTAATAACATTACACATCATGACAATCACACTGTCTTTTCATCTTTGTGTAACTTACCCCGGTGTGGGGGAAGGTTGTAACAAAGGACCTCCTTGTATTTACCATCAATTAATAATGATGTGATATAGAGATGTTGCAAACATTGCTATGTGTAGTATACATTTATTGTACAAAATTGAGAAACACTGAATTGATCATTATTTTTAAAATAATGAGAATAGAGGCATTTAAAATGGATTACCTCACATTGTGAAGTCTGTGTTTTGTATAAAAATATAAACATATGAAACATTATTTGTTTTGCTTTTATTGTGAGTGGATTGTAAATGTTGCTTTTCCTAAATCAAACTGTTCTGTGCCTGGACCTGAATGGTCTTTCCAAACCCTACACAAAAACCGGACTCCTCATATTCAGCATCTCTTCTTTGTGCAACCAATAATCTGAAGATGGTAACAGAAAAGCGTGGGAAAGGGCGTGATGAACAAGCATGAAAATGAAGCTGCACCTTTTGAGAAACCCTAATTGATTTGGCAGTTTAATTTCTGTCCTGGTTGGCTAATCCATTTCCAGGGAGACAGAAAGGTGAAATGGCCTGGCTGGAATTGAGGGGACGGAGGCAAAGGCAGTCTCCAAAGAATACTGAATGAAATGAGAGACACTGAGTGAAATGTCAATTTGAGTCGACGGCGGCTAGCAGAATGACAAAGTACTTACCACTCGCAACGGGAATGCCTAATGAGAGCCGAGAGGTGACATTTGAGGAAAACGCTGAATTGTGACAGCGTTAGTCCAGTTTTTAAAGCTCAACTAGGCTATTTGGTTCATTGACGGCGCCGACTGACAACTGCTTGAAAGAAACCTGAACTGAAATGCCCAGAAATCCCCAGAGGTGTCATCAGCCAGTGGTCTGTCCAGTTTTATCTGCTGTGCATTGCTCACTGCCAAGTAGGAGAAACCTTTCCACAAGAAAAGAGAACAGCATGTAATTTGAGCAAAGGGTTGAAAATACAGCAGTTCAATTAACGGGCAGCCCTTTGCTCTCCCAGCTCTCCTTTGTGGTTTATATTGGTCGCTTACATCAATGTGCTGCCTATTGCAGCTTTAAGTCAAGCCTACCAACTTCCAAATGAGTTATCTGCTCTTCATGTGAGGAATCCAATCAGGTCTTTTCTTCTCTTCTCTATAAATACATACAATATGTCAGCTATCTCAATTTGGACAAAGAACTAATGAGATCACTTACATTTCAGACCCACATTCCGATGATCTTAGCACAATAAGCAAAACAACATATTGAGGTGTACAGGATAGATTCCTAATGAGTTCAACACAACTTGAAAAGATGTGATGCGTAACCCACAGGACTGTGGGAGAGAGTCTGTTCAAAGCTCTGCAGATGGCTGTAGTCTGCTTACAGTAATGGCGTGGCACTGTCAAAAAAGAGCCGCAGGGATGGTACGATAATAGAAGCAGCACAAAAAAAGGTCTTTGAATTAACTCGATCACAATTACAAATGCAGCCACGCAGGCGAGTCCTATGAAGTTGAATGACAATTAAAGCTGCGAGCAGCGATGTGCGGGTCCTCGTTCCTCCTCCACATCGGGGGTACTGGCTGGACGCCGGCTCAAGCGGCCCAGGAATGTCTGTGACCGTCGGAGTAAGCGTCTGTGAGTTAGACGTTTTTTCCTGCATGGAGCGATGCTGGAAATTATACTGTACTGCAAACAGTCCACCACTTGCTGTATCCACTGTATGGCCCGAGACAACATGCATCAACATAATACATTTGAAGGGGATCTGATCAATTCCCTTCATCAGGAGTTCAGTAACGTATAGTGGCATGAAATACACAAGAATTACTGGAAAAATCACACAAACTGACTTCCGGTACCGTTTAGAGCATGGTTCCAGGAAACTTTCTTTTCAGTTTACATGTTTTAATGCTTCACAGTGAAGCATTATCATGGTCTTAAGTCTATTCTGACACATTCTGAGAGGGATCTGATTAATCTGTGAGGAGAAGCCTTAAAGCATATACAAAGGCTCTCCGTAATGCCAGAGCAGCCTATTACTCATCAGTAATAGAGAAAAATAAGAACAACCCCAGGGTTCTCTTTAGCACTGTAGCCAGGCTGACAGAGAGTCACAGCTCTGTGGAGCCGTGTATTCCTATAGACCTCAGTAGTAATGACTTCATGAACTCCTTCAATGAAAAGATTTTAACTATTAGAGGCAATATTGATGATCTCTTGCCCTCAACTACTGCCGATCTGTCATCAAGAGGAGTGGCCTTGGAAACGGCTGTATGCCCTGGTGTATATTTGGATAGCTTTTCTCCCATTAACCTTGACCAATTGTCTTCAACGGTTTCTACTTCTAAACCATCTACCTGTCTCTTAGACCCCATCCCAACGAGGCTGCTTAAAGACGTGTTGCCTTTAATTGGCACCTCTCTGTTGGATATTGTTAATGTGTCTTTGCTAACAGGCCATGTACCACATTCCTTCAAAGTAGCTGTAATTAAACCTCTCCTGAAGAAGCCCACTCTTAATCCAGAGGTGTTGGCTAACTACAGACCGATCTCTAACCTTCCCTTCCTCTCTAAGATCCTTGAGAAAGTAGTCGCAAATCAGTTGTGTGACTTTCTACATCAGAATAGTTTATTTGAGGAGTTTCAGTCAGGATTTAGAAAACACCACAGCACAGAGACAGCACTGGTGAAAATTACAAATGACCTCCTAATTGCATCAGATAAAGGACTCATCTCTGTACTGGTATTATTAGACCTTAGTGCTGCGTTCAACACCATTGATCATGACATCCTATTACAGAGACTGGATCAGTCGATTGGCATTTCAGGTACCGCACTAAGTTGGTTTAAATCCTATTTATCAGATCGATCTCAATTTGTATTTGTAAACGATGAAGCCTCAATGACCACCAACGTTAATCACGGAGTTCCACAAGGTTCTGTGCTTGGACCAATTTTATTTACCTTATATATGCTTCCTTTGGGCAATATTATCAGGAAACACTGCATAAACTTTCATTGCTATGCAGATGATACTCAATTATATCTATCGATCAAACCAGAGGAGACCAACCAGCTTGCTAAAATTCAAGAATGTCTTAAAGACATAAAAACATGGATGACTTGCAACTTCCTGATGTTAAACTCAGACAAAACTGAAGTTATTTTACTGGGCCCTGAACACCTCAGAGATCAATTATCTGGTGATGTGGTTTCTGTAGATGGCATTGCCCTGGCATCCAACACCACTGTAAAGAATCTCAGCATTATCTTTGACCGAGACTTGTCCTTTAACTCCCACGTTAAGCAAATCTCAAGGACTGCATTTTTTTAATCTACATAACATTTCAAAAATCAGGCACATCTTGTCTCAAAAAGATGCAGAAAAGCTGGTTCACGCGTTTGTTACTTCCAGACTAGATTACTACAACTCCTTATTATCAGGCTGCTCTAATAAGTCTCTTAAATCCCTCCAGTTGATCCAGAATGCTGCAGCTCGTGTACTCACAAAAACTAAGAAAAGAGATCACATGACTCCTGTATTAGCTGCTCTGCACTGGCTCCCTGTAAAATCAAGAATCACATTTAAAATTCATCTCCTCACCTACAAAGCCTTGATTGGTGATGCACCTTCATATCTTAAGGAGCTTGTAGTACCATATTGCCCCTCTAGAGAGCTGCGCTCACTAAATGCGGGGCTACTCGTGTTTCCTAGAGTCCTAAAAAGTAGGATGGGAGCAAGAGCCTTCAGTTATCAAGCTCCTCTTTTGTGGAACCAGCTTCCACTTTCAGTCTGGGAGGCAGACACAGTCACCTCATTTAAGAATAGACTTAAGACTTTCCTCTTTAATAGTGCTTATAGTTAGGGCTGAATCAGGTTTGCCCTGGTTCAGCCCCTTGATATGCTGCTATAGGCTTATAGGCTGCTGGGGGATGTTTTAGGATACACTGAGCACCTATCTCCTCTTCTCTCTCTCCTTATGGATGAATTTACATCTCTCCATTGCACCTTATTAACTCTGCTTCCTCCCCGGAGTCGTTGTGACTTCACGTCTCATAGGGTCCATTGGACCTGGAGGTGTCTGATGCCTGGTGAACCGGCCACCCGCGTTGGCCCTGCTGATGCGCCCCGCCCCCCCTCCTCTCTACCTCCTTCTGTTTCATGGATTGGAGTTCCATTCATACATTTGTCATATTCATGTAATGTGTTTATGTAACTTTGTAAATGCTGTTCATTCTGTACACATGACATCTATTCATCTGTCCATCCGGGGAGAGGGATCATCCTCTGTTGCTCTTCTGAAGGTTTCTTCCCTTTTTTCCCTGTCAAAGGTTATTTTTGGGGAGTTTTTGTGTATGTGTATAGATTGTAAAGCCCTCTGAGGCAAATTTGTAATTTGTGATATTGGGCTATACAAAATAAACTGAATTAAATTGAATTGAATAGAAGGGTATAACAGTAGAAAACATGTAACTTAATGTTGCTACTAGGTGGCGCTATGACTAGAATGCAAAATTAACATATGGATGTCTTCAGGGTCTGTCATGACATATGAGAAATATGGAGCAGATTAGATCATGTATGGCCGAGTTAAAACAACTTACATGTTCATGGCGTTTCTTTGAAGTTGCGCCCTACACACATAGTTTTATATTTTTTAAATCCTTTTATAAATGTTAATGGCTAAGGTCTCTAGATCACACTGCCCGATTTTGGAATGAATCGGGTTTAAGCTCTAGGAGGAGTTCGCTGTTTTACAACGCCCAAAAACGTGAAAAAAGGCTAAAAAAGGCTAAAAATGGCAATATTGAGCGATTGACTGCAGCGCCCTCTAATGTTCAAATATTATGAAAAAATGTGCAAACGTAAAGGGATTCAATCTGGACATATGCTAGTAATCTGATATGGATAGGCCAAGTCATTTGGAAGTTATGTGTCTTTAAATATGAGACCACACCCCTTAGAAGTTCATTGGCCCATATCTTCTGAACGCAATGAGATATCAACATGCTTTTAAATACTTTCTGATGACATTTAACCAATAATGAACCAAAGACATTTTCGTAAAGATCGGACATAGCGTTTAGGAGAAAATTGAAAAAACGTATTTGTTACAAAATTCAAAATGGCAGAAAATCTAAGTTGGCGCATTCTATGGACACCATTGACTTTTTTGTAGAGTAGGTCCAAGTGGACATGTGTACTAAATTTCAAGTCAATCGGTCATTGTTAGCAAAAAACGTGGGCTTTTTGACACAAGGGGGCGCTATAGAGAAAATTATTAGTACCCAAATGCAAGACCAGTCCTGATATGCAAAAATAAAAGAATGTTCTTAACCCTTTAGCTGTAATTTGTATGGATAAATGAACGTAGGTTTGAATTTTGAGAAATGGCTCTCACTGGAAAAGTCAAGTTGTATTGATTCCACCAAAATGCAAAGTACATGATGTTTGTGCATACTTATTTGACTGTTTTATGCCACTGCAATGGTAGATACACACAATTTGATGTTAGCTGAAGAAAAACTTGAGAAAACACGAAGCCAAACAATGTCAACTGTACCGACAAGGAGGAACATGGGTGGCAAACAGAAGCTCAGTGTCAGGGACCTGTGACCTCAGGAATTGCCAAAAAAAGTGGATGAACACCATGTGCAACAAAAAGTCTCACAAAAGCTCTTTGACTTAGTGTAAAGAGCATGGTCATCATCAGTGGGAAGAACACTATCTTCCCAGCTAGGATTTCAGTTATTGCACCATCCCGACAAAGTCCTAAACCACAATGTCTAAAACTGCTGCCAAACATAGTGGTGGATCTGTTCATAACACCATATGACACCAGAAGCACAATGGGGTACATATGCTGCTCTCGACACGTCCTTTATATTTTATTGTTATGCTTTAGTGCTCAATAGTTAAAGAGTTGTTTCAAACCTCTGAGCCTCCCAAACCAGCAGATCTAAATAAGGAATGCAGGCTGTTCTCATTCACTGTTCGTACTTATACCTGGTGTTAAAGCAAGTTATTCAGAAAGTGTAATATGTCACGTTTTAGGTATTACTCCCTTCGAAAGTAATGTTATGACTTTACTTATTACTTTGTTCCATTAGTCATTATATTACCATTTTACTTCGTCGTTTTTGAAACGCCCACACGGTCCATGTGCCGACCAACTTGTGCTGGGTATTGATTATTCAAATTCCACCTGAGGGAGAGAGTTTTAAACTGAGGGTGTAGTGCATGCTTTTGCACCCTATTATAAACTGGCATTTTTCTTCCTCACTTTCAAGGCACAGTCACACATCACCCAAGGTGGTATTTGCCTAAAAGTCCACCAAATGAAGATGTAGAACATGGTGTTAATGAATAACTTACTGTAATTTAATAACAATATTTGTTGGATGACTGTGATCATTTACACTACCTGTTGCTGAGGAAACAACTGCTTATGCAATTTCTATGTAACTTTTATTTTAGTACATAACTTACAAACTCAAAGGTGCAAAATCTGAGACAGGGCACCAACATAGGAAGGGTACAATTGATTTGGTTCCAGTCAGTGCAAAACTATATTTGAATAAAGAAGTTGGAGGTTAGCTGATCCTGGCTCGCTACCGATACTCTTTGGCACTCCTTTAGTGTCTTCCTGTTGTGGAGAACATTACATCCAGTATTGTCCACATGGCTTTTTGGAGGCAGAACCCTGAGAGAAGAACTGATATTCAAGGCTAGTCGCGTGGCAGTTTGTTTTGTGTACAGGGACACAAATTGACAATTAGTTGTGTGTCGCTCAGCAGGAAAACGATCGTTGCGTGATGTCAAGTGACAATTCGGACAAAAAATGAACAATTCCTAAGGTCAGTACGGACCAACAGATTTCCTGACTATTTCATGAACTGCTGTGAGACTGTGTTGGGTAATTTCCAGATCTTTTCATAATTTTGCACACATTGCCTCATTTATCAGAATGCCAACACCTACACACTTCTACCAAGGTCATCACCATAGCGATGTAGAATCGGCCAGATGTGTCCATTTTGTTTTTTGCACTGCTAAGTGGTGAATATACTGAATCAGTTCAGTAAAGTCAGACAAAACCAAATATTCTCCTGTTTGGGCCTCACTATTGGTGGCAAAATGTCAAAAAAAGATGGAAAATATGATTCATTTAAATTTCTAAACTGGTGTTGCTTTTAACTTCTATACGATCCGATTTAACACATCTTGATAAGAAAATCAAAGTTCAGTGAGGCTTTTCTGTTATATCCTAATTCCTGTGTTACTTTTAAAATGTATAACCAAACCATTTTGTTTCATTAAACCAACCCTTCTAACAGCAAAGCTGCTATTCATAAAGTAGTGTAGGTTTATCTACAGCAACGATCCTCATAAATGCTGCATGACGGTCACTGGAAGGAGGGAGGAGGGAACGATTGGCAGATTTTTCACATCAGAATATTTTTGTCTCTTCAAAAAGCAAACAGAATCTTTCCCCACAGGCAAACACAGTATATCACCTTTCAGCTTGACAACTTAAGCTGCAAGATTTCAAAATCTTTGTAAAAAAATGGTAAACATGTCACTATTGATCACTAAAACTGCAGCACACAGCATGCTCCTGTTTAGAAAGCAGATGATTTGTGTTTTTTTATAGCAAAAAGATACCAAAAAAAAGTGCAAGCAGATGAAAATATCCGGCTCTGAGTTTACTTTTTCGTAAGTCATATATTTTGGTTCAGCTCAAAAAAGTGTTCTTTCAATACTCCCTGTTCTCTGAGAAGGTTTCCTGGCAGTTGTCATTTACAACAAGGTGAGTTTGAAAAGGCAAAATGAAGCGTGGTGTTTTATTGTGGCTCATTTCTCATATGGGGGGTGAGATGCACCAGTGATGGGTGTGCTTATGTTAATCTTTTCTCACATGGGATTTCAATTAGATAACAGATGATGGATGGCATATCCCCTGGAGTATGAACAGGACTTGAATGCCATTTTGTATCACGTCCTATTACATCACTTAGTTTTATTTAATTCACACAGTTGGATTAAAATCAGAGTTTTAAAAGTTTTTTAATATTCCAGAGGTTTTTAAGGGGCCAGTCGACCCAGTGTGGGGCGAATTATATTCAGTCTAATCAGGTCAGGTAGGATCTCATTGTAACGTCTCAGGTCTCCGGTCCAATGTTTGAATATCTCTAATAGCTGTGGTTTTTCTTTCCAAGCTTCATTTTGTATTCATTTTCATTTAGATCAATTCCGGTTGCCCCAGGGTCTCTTTTGGTTCATGTCTCTTTTTTTTGTCTTTGAAAATGAATGTATGAGCTGCTCGTTTTCCATGGCTCTGTTTTGAATTAGGTTGAATATTTTGCACCCAATTTGGCATTCCAGCCATACCCTACAATGCTTTCTATGCTTTCTGTGCATTGTAATCTTTGCAGGACTGAATCATGTTCTTTTCTTACAATGAATTTGATTCATGACGTTTATTGTTTGTTTTATTACTTTTTAACACAGGTACTTGCTAATCATGGCATGGTGCCAGCTTGTTAAATTGCTTCTGGATATACATCAAAATGGAGCCTAACGTTTGGATGCACATTTGAACCTACATCTTGAGGTTTGATGACGGAAACCATCCTCTCACGAACAGATCCCGTCCAGCATGCTAGCGTTGGACCAGTCAGTTAAGCAACTGCATGGCCTATTTCTAGCCTGAAATTTATTTTGTATATTGATGCATACTTTAGAAGAATTAACATTTTCAGCATATCTGTTGTGTTTTTTCAATTTTTATATCAGATGCAAACACACTCGTGACAGCTGAGTGAGAGATGCATTCATCCAATCAGATATGGGAACGGTTGCTGCAAAATCAACCGTTCATTACAGATAAGCCATGCTGCAGATCTTTGCAATTTATTTTAGGTGTTATATTCTTACAAAATAGAACTACAGGCAGCCTTGGATCAAGAGTAAACCCATCTTTAGAAATATACTGCTTATGCACGATATGTTATTACATGACAACACTGGTGAAGGACAAATGCAGAAGTAGATATTTAGGTTTCTAATGATGAACATGTTGGTAGTGCACATTAATAGGAGACAAAGGTTTTGTGTCCAGTGTTAAAAAAAAGTGTCATATTACCAGCGTGGATATTCATCTTCCATTACCTCCTAGTAATATATGACAAAAAACTGATCCTGGATCTGCCGTAAATAATCCAAACTTATGGGGTAACCACTGTCACTACTAATCCCCAAGTAATCTCTTTTATATACATACACACACATATATATAACTATTTAACATAATTAAAAATGGTAAGCAGTCTTATTGCAATATCTCATATAACCCACAGCATACAAGTACCTGCAAAGTAACACAAGTTAATGTATCCAGTCTGCAGGACTGTCAGCCCATATGTGAATATATGATCTCATTATAGAATGATGAGAATATATACTTATTTTGTGGTTTTGTAGTTAATGGTGTTGCTACATTTTTGCAAGACCGCCATATTTATACACATGCACGATCGCTTTGCATGCGGGAGAAAAAAGTATTTAAGCACTTAACACCAAAAAATATGAATTGAAGCAGAATATTTAGATTTTTGGACATAACACATAACCTGGAGTTATTGGAAATGTTAGGACCACACGAGTCGGAAACAATCCTACGCAGTCACCACTGAAATCTTAATTCTACAAATAGTAAAATATTGAAAGTAGTCTCAACTACATCAAATTTGAAAGTCAAAGTTATGAATGAAGCTTTTAAATATGTTGTACAGCAATTATATTCTAATATCACAATCCCCTAGATAGGGCAGTCTTATTGGGCTATGAATCTATTGGTTCACGCATTCACACATTTTATTGCCAGTTGTGCTTTCTGCATTTTGCAGTTCCAACTGTGTTGATATAAGCCTGTATACACCCTGTATACACCCTGTATACACCCTTACACACCGTGTATATACCCTGTATATACCCTGTACACACCCTGTATACACCCTTACACACCGTGTATATACCCTGTATATGTATACCCTGTACACACTTTGTGTACATACCCTGTATATACCCTTACACACCCTGTATATACCCTGTACATACGCTGTGTATATACCCTGTATATACCCTTACACACCCTGTATATACCCTGTTCACACATTGTGTATATACCCTGTATATACCCTGTACATACGCTGTGTATATACCCTGTATACCTGTACACACCCTATGTATACCCTGTATACACCCTGTATATACCCTGTACACACCCTGTATACACCCTGTACATACCCTGTGTATATACCCTGTATACACCCTGTACATACCATGTACACACTCTATATATACCCTGTACACACTCTATATATACCCTGTACACAACCTGTGTATATTCCCTGTATAGACCCTTACACACCCTATGTATACCCTGTATACACCCTGTACATACCCTGTACACACCCTATATATACCCTGTACATACCCTGTACACACCCTGTATATACCCTGTACATACCCGGTACACACCCTATATATACCCTGTATATACTCTGTACAAACCCTGTACACACCCTATATATACCCTGTATACACCCTGTATATACTCTGTACATACCCTGTACACACCCTATATATATACCCTGTATACACCCTGTATATACTCTGTACATACCCTGTACACACCCTATATATACCCTGTATACACCCTGTAAACAACCTGTGCACACCCTATATACACCCTGTATACACCCTGTACATACCCTGTGTATATACTTGTACATACCCTGTGTATGTACCCTGTACATACCATGTGTATGTACCCTGTATATACCTTGTACATACCCTGTGTATATACCCTGTACATACCCTGTATACACCCTGTACATACCCTGTATACACCCTGTAAACACCCTGTACACACACTATATACACCCTATATACACCCTGTATACACCCTGTACATACCCTGTGTATATACCCTGTACATACCATGTGTATGTACCCTGTACATACCCTGTACATACACCCTGTAAACACCCTGTACATACCCTGTGTATATACTCTGTACATACCCTGTGTATGTACCCTGTACATGCCATGTGTATATACCCTGTACATACCCTGTGTATGTACCCTGTACACACCCTGTACATACCCTATGTATATACCCTGTATACACCCTGTACACACCCTGTACATACCCTGTATACACGCTGTAAACACCCTGTACACACACTATATACACCCTGTATACACCCTGTACATACCCTGGGTATATACTCTGTACATACCCTGTACACACTCTATATATACCCTGTACACACTCTATATATACCCTGTACACACCCTGTGTATATTCACTGTATAGACCCTTACACACCCTGTATATACCCTGTAAATACGCTGTGTATATACCCTGTATACCTGTACACACCCTATGTATACCCTGTATACACCCTGTACATACCCTGTACACACCCTATATATACCCTGTACATACCCTGTACACACCCTGTATATACCCTGTACATACCCTGTACACACCCTATATATACCCTGTACATACCCTGTATACACCCTGTACACACCCTGTACATACCCTGTACATACCCTGTATACACCTTGTAAACACCCTGTACACACACTATATACACCCTGTATACACCCTGTACATACCCTGTGTATATACTCTGTACATACCCTGTACACACTCTATATATACCCTGTACACACCCTGTGTATATTCCCTGTATAGACCCTTACACACCCTGTATATACCCTGTAAATACGCTGTGTATATACCCTGTATACCTGTACACACCCTATGTATACCCTGTATACACCCTGTACATACCCTGTACACACCCTATATATACCCTGTACATACCCTGTACACACCCTGTATATACCCTGTACATACCCTGTACACACCCTATATATACCCTGTATATACTCTGTACATACCCTGTACACACCCTATATATACCCTCTATACACCCTGTACACACCCTGTATACACCCTGTATATACTCTGTACATACCCTGTACACACCCTATATATATACCCTGTATACACCCTGTATATACTCTGTACATACCCTGTATACACCCTATATATACCCTGTATACACCCTGTAAACACCCTGTACACACCCTATATACACCCTGTATACACCCTGTACATACCCTGTGTATATACTCTGTACATGCCCTGTGTATGTACCCTGTATATACCCTGTACATACCATGTGTATATACCCTGTACATACCCTGTGTATGTACCCTGTATATACCTTGTACATACCCTGTGTATATACCCTGTACATACCCTGTATACACCCTGTACATACCCTGTATACACCCTGTAAACACCCTGTACACACACTATATACACCCTGTATACACCCTGTACATACCCTGTGTATATACTATGTACATACCCTGTGTATATACCCTGTACATACCCTGTGTATGTACCCTGTATATACCCTGTACATACCCTGTGTATGTACCCTGTATATACCCTGTACATACCCTGTGTATATACCTTGTATATACCTTGTACATACCCTGTGTATGTACCCTGTATATACCTTGTACATACCCTGTGTATATGCCCTGTACATACCCTGTGTATATACTATGTACATACCCTGTGTATATACCCTGTGTATATACCCTGTGTATGTACCCTGTACATACCCTGTGTATGTACCCTGTATATACCCTGTGTATGTACCCTGTATATACCTTGTACATACCCTGTGTATATACCCTGTACATACCCTGTATACACCCTGTACACACCCTGTATACACCCTGTACATACCCTGTATACACCCTGTATACACCCTGTAAACACCCTGTGCATACCCTGTGTATATACTCTGTACATACCCTGTGTATGTACCCTGTACACACCCTGTACATACCCTGTGTATATACCCTGTACATACCCTGTATACACCCTGTACACACCCTGTACATACCCTGTATACACCCTGTAGACACCCTGTACACACACGATATACACCCTGTATACACCCTGTACATACCCTGTGTATATACTCTGTACATACCCTGTGTATATACCCTGTACACACCCTGTATACACCCTGTACATACCCTGTGTATATACCCTGTATACACCCTGTACATACCATGTACACACTCTATATATACCCTGTACACACTCTATATATACCCTGTACACACCCTGTGTATATTCACTGTATAGACCCTTACACACCCTGTATATACCCTGTAAATACGCTGTGTATATACCCTGTATACCTGTACACACCCTATGTATACCCTGTATACACCCTGTACATACCCTGTACACACCCTATATATACCCTGTACATACCCTGTACACACCCTGTATATACCCTGTACATACCCTGTACACACCCTATATATACCCTGTACATACCCTGTATACACCCTGTACACACCCTGTACATACCCTGTACATACCCTGTATACACCCTGTAAACACCCTGTACACACACTATATACACCCTGTATAAACCCTGTACATACCCTGTGTATATACTCTGTACATACCCTGTACACACTCTATATATACCCTGTACACACCCTGTGTATATTCCCTGTATAGACCCTTACACACCCTGTATATACCCTGTAAATACGCTGTGTATATACCCTGTATACCTGTACACACCCTATGTATACCCTGTATACACCCTGTACATACCCTGTACACACCCTATATATACCCTGTACATACCCTGTACACACCCTGTATATACCCTGTACATACCCTGTACACACCCTATATATACCCTGTATATACTCTGTACATACCCTGTACACACCCTATATATACCCTGTATACACCCTGTACACACCCTGTATACACCCTGTATATACTCTGTACATACCCTGTACACACCCTATATATATACCCTGTATACACCCTGTATATACTCTGTACATACCCTGTATACACCCTATATATACCCTGTATACACCCTGTAAACACCCTGTACACACCCTATATACACCCTGTATACACCCTGTACATACCCTGTGTATATACTCTGTACATGCCCTGTGTATGTACCCTGTATATACCCTGTACATACCATGTGTATATACCCTGTACATACCCTGTGTATGTACCCTGTATATACCTTGTACATACCCTGTGTATATACCCTGTACATACCCTGTATACACCCTGTACATACCCTGTATACACCCTGTAAACACCCTGTACACACACTATATACACCCTGTATACACCCTGTACATACCCTGTGTATATACTATGTACATACCCTGTGTATATACCCTGTACATACCCTGTGTATGTACCCTGTATATACCCTGTACATACCCTGTGTATGTACCCTGTATATACCCTGTACATACCCTGTGTATATACCTTGTATATACCTTGTACATACCCTGTGTATGTACCCTGTATATACCTTGTACATACCCTGTGTATATGCCCTGTACATACCCTGTGTATATACTATGTACATACCCTGTGTATATACCCTGTGTATATACCCTGTGTATGTACCCTGTACATACCCTGTGTATGTACCCTGTATATACCCTGTGTATGTACCCTGTATATACCTTGTACATACCCTGTGTATATACCCTGTACATACCCTGTATACACCCTGTACACACCCTGTATACACCCTGTACATACCCTGTATACACCCTGTATACACCCTGTAAACACCCTGTGCATACCCTGTGTATATACTCTGTACATACCCTGTGTATGTACCCTGTACACACCCTGTACATACCCTGTGTATATACCCTGTACATACCCTGTATACACCCTGTACACACCCTGTACATACCCTGTATACACCCTGTAGACACCCTGTACACACACTATATACACCCTGTATACACCCTGTACATACCCTGTGTATATACTCTGTACATACCCTGTGTATATACCCTGTACACACCCTGTATACACCCTGTACATACCCTGTGTATATACCCTGTATACACCCTGTACATACCATGTACACACTCTATATATACCCTGTACACACTCTATATATACCCTGTACACACCCTGTGTATATTCACTGTATAGACCCTTACACACCCTGTATATACCCTGTAAATACGCTGTGTATATACCCTGTATACCTGTACACACCCTATGTATACCCTGTATACACCCTGTACATACCCTGTACACACCCTATATATACCCTGTACATACCCTGTACACACCCTGTATATACCCTGTACATACCCTGTACACACCCTATATATACCCTGTACATACCCTGTATACACCCTGTACACACCCTGTACATACCCTGTACATACCCTGTATACACCCTGTAAACACCCTGTACACACACTATATACACCCTGTATAAACCCTGTACATACCCTGTGTATATACTCTGTACATACCCTGTACACACTCTATATATACCCTGTACACACCCTGTGTATATTCCCTGTATAGACCCTTACACACCCTGTATATACCCTGTAAATACGCTGTGTATATACCCTGTATACCTGTACACACCCTATGTATACCCTGTATACACCCTGTACATACCCTGTACACACCCTATATATACCCTGTACATACCCTGTACACACCCTGTATATACCCTGTACATACCCTGTACACACCCTATATATACCCTGTATATACTCTGTACATACCCTGTACACACCCTATATATACCCTGTATACACCCTGTACACACCCTGTATACACCCTGTATATACTCTGTACATACCCTGTACACACCCTATATATATACCCTGTATACACCCTGTATATACTCTGTACATACCCTGTATACACCCTATATATACCCTGTATACACCCTGTAAACACCCTGTACACACCCTATATACACCCTGTATACACCCTGTACATACCCTGTGTATATACTCTGTACATGCCCTGTGTATGTACCCTGTATATACCCTGTACATACCATGTGTATATACCCTGTACATACCCTGTGTATGTACCCTGTATATACCTTGTACATACCCTGTGTATATACCCTGTACATACCCTGTATACACCCTGTACATACCCTGTATACACCCTGTAAACACCCTGTACACACACTATATACACCCTGTATACACCCTGTACATACCCTGTGTATATACTATGTACATACCCTGTGTATATACCCTGTACATACCCTGTGTATGTACCCTGTATATACCCTGTACATACCCTGTGTATGTACCCTGTATATACCCTGTACATACCCTGTGTATATACCTTGTATATACCTTGTACATACCCTGTGTATGTACCCTGTATATACCTTGTACATACCCTGTGTATATACCCTGTACATACCCTGTGTATATACTATGTACATACCCTGTGTATATACCCTGTGTATATACCCTGTGTATGTACCCTGTACATACCCTGTGTATGTACCCTGTATATACCCTGTGTATGTACCCTGTATATACCTTGTACATACCCTGTGTATATACCCTGTACATACCCTGTATACACCCTGTACACACCCTGTATACACCCTGTACATACCCTGTATACACCCTGTAAACACCCTGTGCATACCCTGTGTATATACTCTGTACATACCCTGTGTATGTACCCTGTACACACCCTGTACATACCCTGTGTATATACCCTGTACATACCCTGTATACACCCTGTACACACCCTGTACATACCCTGTATACACCCTGTAAACACCCTGTACACACACTATATACACCCTGTATACACCCTGTACATACCCTGTGTATATACTCTGTACATACCCTGTGTATATACCCTGTACATACCCTGTGTATGTACCCTGTATATACCCTGTACATACCCTGTGTATATACCCTGTGTATGTACCCTGTATATACCCTGTACATACCCTGTGTATGTACCCTGTATAGACCTTGTACATACCCTGTGTATGTACCCTGTACATACCCTCTGTATGTACCCTGTATATACCCTGTACATACCCTGTGTATGTACCCTGTATATACCTTGTACATACCATGTGTATATACCCTGTACATACCCTGTGTATATACCCTGTACATACCCTGTGTATGTACCCTGTATAGACCTTGTACATACCCTGTGTGTGTACCCCGTACATACCCTCTGTATGTACCCTGTATATACCCTGTACATACCCTGTGTATGTACCCTGTATATACCTTGTACATACCCTGTGTATGTACCCTGTATATAAACCCTTACTGACAACCCCATTAACAAGGGAACCACCACTGTAGGACTGATAACCCAGAGGGGAAACCTAAAGTTTCCTCACTATCTGAAATCCAGTTTTGTAGTACAGGGCCCAGGTGGTGTGCTCGTTGGATTTAATCTGTGCATCAAAATGTACACTCATTCACTGAGGCATAACTTTCAGTTTCAACTTCAGTCATAAACATATTTTTGGATTGAGTAACATTTTTGAGGATATCCATCTAATAAACATCCATGAATTCTTAGATATCACTGAAAATATGCGCGGTATAACTAAGAATCATCAGTGTTCCTCACCGTCAAAGTAGTCAAGTGGAAGTGATAAGTATGCTCATTGGTACACTGCAAACAGGAACTGCTAATAGCTAAAAACGCTGCTCTCGAGGAACTACTAGCTAAAGGCAAGTCCTAAAACATGAGTCATTCCTACTTAATCGTTCTATAAGAATTTTGCAACATGTTGTGATCGTGCTGCCATTAAGGCGTTTTGTCATATCCATGTTGAATGATTACTGTGATTATGCGAAAGCTATTACTTATGCGGGGTGTATAAGAGTGTAAGATATTATCTTTTTCCAGTGGAAATTAATTGGCACATCAATCACACGTTCAGGAGAATAAATGGATGCTAAATTCAATCGCAGGTTTAATCATGTTTCAAAACAGAGGGAATTTGATCACAAGATTAACATGGGGTGACAAAGGGATTCATATTAATATGAACAAGCTTGGAGTCATGGCGATAGAGATGCTGTGTCGGAGGCGTGCAGAAACCGAGCTGTTTTTGTCAGTCGCAGTGGAAATGAATGT
>NC_046985.1:19525715-19555715 GCF_009769545.1 Cyclopterus lumpus
CATCAAATTAGCACATACTGATAAACTTGGAACTAGTAAGTATTCCTGTATAAGAGTACTAGTTACTCCAGCCATGATTAGGACACACACTTGGATCTACACAACTACAAAACGAACATTGCATTTTGTGCAGACTTTCATAGTTCATTCAGACTTTTTATCTAGTGCTACCAGCAGATTGAGACACTTTTCAGTTCCAGTGACTTATCCTATTGTGAGCTTATTGTTCCCATAAGGAGAAATTGTTATCACTTGGTCATCTTTTGACTCGTCTTTGCCATCATCAAGTCAAAATTGCAATGTGACCAATACCTGCCAAACTAATGACATTCTGTAGCACACCTGTAGACTGTTTTGAAACATGATGCCCAGATGATGAGCATAAAGACACAAAACCATAAGTCTTTTTTGTTTTTGTTTTATGAACTGAAAATTAAAGATACTAAGAAGCTGTAACCACCTCATAAAATGAATTAAAAAGACTAATTTCCCATTCCAGCATGAGCAGAGAGTGATCACCACTAACTAGTCCTCAGTTTGGGTCTAATGTAATTGTTACCAGTGTAAGTCCCGCTGCACTCTGGCTGATTGATACCTCCATCTTCGAGCAGATGTCAGCGATTCTCTTTGATTGACAGCTCAAAATGACTTTCTTTACTCACTCAAAGTGCTTTTTGTTTGCTTCCACCTGAGGATATTTAATCAGTCATTCCTGCCCCCCCTCCCTACACCTACACTTACAAACACACACACACACACACACACACACACACACACACACACGTTGTGATATAAAGAACTTATTCCTGTCTTCAGGCAACGTTTATGCTGGCCTTCACACTGTGGTGACCTGAGACTGATAGAACTCTGTCATTAGAATATTAGAATGTCTGCAGTGGGATTATTCACTTTCTAGCCAGCCACCAATCAATTTGTGCAATAGCGGAATTTGAATAAACAGGGTCTGGAGGACATGACTGCCTTATCTTATCTATTTTGTTGTATTATATTCCTTATATTTTCACTTCAGAAACCTTTGCCATGTGGTTTGTGTAATTGAGAGCCACATCCCTGTCACAGTGGCCCCCTGACAACACACATGTCAGTGTTGTGCCATCTCATCTGGGGTAATGCCAGTGAAGACCACAGTAAATACTTGAATAAAGCAGCGCTGGGAGCATAATTGCAGGCCCTGTATGCAAAAGCACTGCGGCTTCATCATCTTAAACACGCAGTGGAAAATTGCCTAAATGTTAATCCAAGCTTGTGACAACTCCTCCACACCAACAGCAATCATCCTCTTTTTGTTCTGTCCCTCTGTTTTCCTAGACCTTTGCCATGGTAACATTCATGGCTCATGGTTCCAGACACAAATCTAAGATGGAGAAAAGACAGAAAGAAGAGTAACAGGCTGAAAGTAATCCAAACAAAAGCTCACAGGATGAGTCAAGATTTAAGTGGCCTTAACATTCTGTGCATGTTGTGTTGAAAGTCAAAATCTACTAATGCAAGATTAATGGATTTAGTGTTTTGTAAAGTGATGATGCTGCCTATGGACAAACTGATTGACTTTGCAAAGTGAAAACGCACTGATTTTAATAGGTTGGTCCCTCCTTTGAAATTTGAAAAATTAATCCCAAGAGCAAGGTGCTATTTTTAAGTTGATATAGTTTAGTTTTTTAAAGGTATGGAATTTAGACATTTCACTGGTATTGTTGTCAATATACATTTCTGGTATTATGACATCCCTAGTTGTGCATTATTTTTAGGGAAAGTGTCCCTATTATTACCACATTTAAAAATTATCCCAAAAAAGAATATGTCTCAGCACAAAAAATTCACACCCATTCATACACTGATGGGAGGGGCTAAGGTTCCACCTGCCCATCAGCAGTAACTAACATTCACACACCGTAGAACAGCTACGGGAGACATTTTGGGGTGGAGTGTCTTGCCCACAGGCACATCGACGTGGGCTAGCGGAGCCGGGGATCGAACTGCCGATTGAAGGACAACCTGCTCACCACTGAGCCACAGTTGTCTAGTAATCGTGTACGATTTCCACTGCACTATGCTCAATGTTTAATTAGAACACAGCTCAGTGTTGCAATCACGTGCTCTTCTCTTTAAAAGGCACCATAACTGTAAACATTGGGCAACAACCAATATGAAACTTCATTAAGAAAGCTACATTAACCTGAGCTAACTACAGTCAACAATTAGCCCTTAACAGTGGAGCATAATTATGAGAGCCACAATAAAATTCGATGTGAAGTCCTGGGACAGGGATGTCGTATGTGTACAGATTGTAAAGCCCTCTTACATCTTGTAATTTGTGATATTGGGCTATACAAAATAAACTGAATTGAATTGAACTGAAATATCCAATGCAGCATGATGAAAACAGTACTAAACAGGTTAGTGTTGGAACGAGCAATTAATAATACATCATTAAAGCTTTCAAAGTTATTCAGGGAGCTGCTGCTCTCCCACCATATTGGATTGTTGTAAGATAATTTCAATTAAATTCAGTTTATTTTGTGTAGCCCAATATCACAAATTACAAATTTGCCTCAGAGGGCTTTACAATCTGTACACATACGACATCCCTGACCTTTGACCTCACATCGGATCAGGAAAAACTCCCCAAAAATAACCTTTGACAGGGAAAAAAGGGAAGAAACCTTCAGGAGAGCAACAGAGGAGGATCCCTCTCCCCGGATGGACAGAAGCAATAGATGTCATGTGTACAGAATAAACAGAGTTACAGAGTAATTAGTAGGCATGGACCACGATCCAGACCTCCACAATCCATGAAACAGAAGGAGGAAGAGAGGAGGGGGGGGGGTCACCAAGCTCCTCTAACTTGCCATGGTGGCCAAACCTTGGATCAGTAACAGCTGAATGATAACATCATGCTCATTCAAAGAAAGACAGACAGTCGTTTCAGAGTCACTGAAAGAAATGAATGCAGATGCTGAGGTCGATAAGGTCATCCCTAATTGAGTTTTAGACGTTGTTTTATTTATAATATTAATAATGACGCAACACTTCAATGCACCACTGTGGTGCATTTTCAACATCCAAATTACACATTTAGGTGTTTATTTTAGAACTTTGTTTTTAATCTCTAGATTTGTCTTAAATTCATCAAAAGATAGTCTTAGATAATGCCTTATTTGCATATTTAAAATAAACATTTAAGGAAACACTTGTCAATGTGAGTAATCGACTACTTCATGGTGATATCAATCAGTTAAATGGTTTACTCTATTCACTCAAAGTGTCTAAGCAGTGTTAACAAAACAAAGGCATTAATAATGATCATAAGAATGTATCTATCTGCTTGAGACATTTAGGGCCCCAGAGCAGGAACCAGGAAAGGACCGGAGGCTTGGAGGCCTTTGGTAACTCTGTGCTCTGGGTATTGGTGCTCAACACAATGTGAGGACATGTAGGCTAATAACCTCACAGTTCTGGGTAATAAACTTAATCAAAGATGGTAAAGCACCAGCTGCTACCGCCTGCTGTCATTTGGGGCTGCTCATGTGAGACATGACCCATAGCAGCTTCAAAGTAACCAGTCGGACATTTTGGGAAATACACATTGATTGCCATTTTACCCAGAGTCCGATAAGAGGATCAATATGTTTAATCTTTGGCCATCCACTATGCAGATGTTTAACTTAGCTTAGCACAAGACCTGGGAGCAAGGGGGAACTGTTAGCATAGCTGAATCAAACAGGGAAATAATGTCATTAAACAACACCAGAGCATACATCATGTTCAGAAATAAAAAATCAATAACTTGTATATCTAGCAGTCGTTAGGTAACTCATTGTCAGAACTCAGACGCTGTCTCAACAACTCCTTCAAACTGGCCAATGAAACACAATGTTTGCATCGTTGATATAGAAATCAATGCCTTCCAAAAATGTTTTTGTCCTACCCTTGCTTTAGCTATAGTTTGTCATTTTAAGCTGCTTAAATGACTTGATTATCTTATGGAAATATCTTGAATTTATTTTATTCATAGGAGGATAACTTTCTATCTAATTAGAATGTTAGCAGGTTAGACACAACATGCATCCTAAAGGCCGCTATGTACCCCTCTAGACTTTTAGACGTGTCAATATATGCTTGTTACTTGTTTACAGGAAGTTCGGTTCATGCAACAACAACACTTAGTCAAGTTAGCATCAAGCAGTCTTTTCCTAACCCGAAACAACTGTTTTATTGTGTGATAAGGGGATTACAGAAAAGTACATGGACACATTAAAAGCCAAAATAGATTAACAAGAACAACTAGTGTTTCTCCCCCCTGCACACCGTTCTGATGAAGAGTCGGTGCCTTTGAGACCAAAAGGCTGTTTCTAGCAGCCGGGCTGAGCACACGACGTCCTGAGGGTGGATGGGTGCTGCTCTGTCATGTCCGTCCTCTCCATGATATGTCTGTTTTCAGCAGAGAAGTGGACAGCTCCAGACATTTAATGCAGACCAACCCATCCGGTCCCTGTGCACTGACACATGTCTGCTGCAGTCAGGGGGGTGACCAGCATTGGCTTCTTTGACGAACTGAAGATCTGAGGACAGAAGATCTGGGGACAGCTTTGATCTGATGGCGATTGGAATCATACCCACACCAGACTGGGCAGGGAACCCAGTGTTTTCAGGTGATTCGAATATTAGCATAATCATGCAGCCCTATTTGGGATATATGTTAGTCAAATCCCTTCAATTGTTCTCATATTAAAAACAGAGGAGGGCAGGGATGCAGGAAATCATTAGTTTGACTCAATGAAATATCAACGTCCCTGTCTGAGTTATGCCCCTAAACAATCGCGTAATTGTTTGGAGGCGGCCCCAATCGATAAAAAGGATTATTGGCACTGACAACACATGAGTACATATCAGTGTGTGATCAGTGTCATAACTGTTCCAGTGCAACAATACATTACGTTTAATACCCTCGGACTGCTATCCAGCGAGCGGAGGCCTGAAGCAATTAAAGGCGGAATCAATGCCCTGAGTCAAAACTCTGTGACAGCTCTATTATCCCTGGATATAGGAGGCCTAGTGGAGTCCCATTCCTCCTCTCCTCCTGTTGTCTGGGGCACACACACATTCTCTCTCATCCATCTTTAACCATCTGCAGCGGAGTAGATGCACGGCAGCGCTATCACACACGTAATACACCAACCGTTCACATTTTCCATCTCTTTTTATTTTGTTTTTTCTTTGCGTCTGAAATACTCCCCTCTTGTATTTCCTTACTTTTTTCCTTCATTACCTGCCTCTCCTCGTTCTGTCTCCCCCGTCTGTCAGCGTCAAGTCTCTCACCGTTGAAATCCACCCCATCAATGTCAGCCTCACATCAGCACCGACAGCGCTTTCATCCAATCCCACTCTTTAATGTGCTCGGGCTCATCTAGTCCTCCGAGGTGCAGCAGGTGAAACTGATTATTGCCCACATTTGTTCATTTTGACACATAATACTTTGCTCCATTGACCACTGTAGCTACAGTAGGCTTAACATTATCTTAAATAAATCTTTCAAAATTATACTCCCCCCACTTTTAACACGTATAGGGCACACCAAGCCGCCCATCCAATGAAATGACACGGGCCTTTCTCATGTCTCCGTGTTGTGCCCCCGTGTCACCTCATCTGCTCGGTCCTCCGGCTGGAGACCCAGAATCGATCTCCTCTTGGAGGACGTCCCAATTGCTCAAACGCTTGCTGGTGAGGCTTTAAGTGATGAGACACCGAGGTATCTTTTGAGAAAGTATTTTCGGCACCCATGTCATATAAAGGAGGCGTGACCCAACACTGGAATAATCTCAAACCATGGCGGGACTCTACCAATGTAACTGGATTATTGGCACTGACAACACATGAGTCCATATGTCTAACGATTCAAAAGGAGGGCTCAGTGACTGAATCCATGGAGCATTATGTTGGTTTATTTAGTGTAAGTTACTGCTGTATTTGGAGGTATTCAACACCATTAGTGATATAGGGGTGAATATATAGTCTGGTATATAAAAAAAAAATTATAATTATATGGCACACATATTTCCAAAATGCCAGATTTGGAGATCTCGCTGTATTTTCTATAATACACTCTAATATCGTTTCTGCTTCACTTTATTACAGTCAGCAGACCTATCACATATTATACTATGATTTAAGAGAGGTTTAAACTGGAAGCTGCATCATTCCAAAATATGTTTTTTCCTAAAAAGGGCTTTTTTTCAGTCAAACCTGCCACTTTTTAATTTGTGCTTAATTTACTATGAACCAGTATTAATATATATATATATATATATATATATATATATATATATATATATATATATATATACATACTGATATTTACAGATCTGAACAAAAGCTCACAATCATAAAAATATGGGTTTGTTTTTTGCTACCGCTGACACGTCGGGCTTTTACAACCTGGAACCTTTTAGCTTCACAGTGACGAACATATTTCACAGCTCGGGACCGAAGAATAAACACAAACAACCATCGTAGCAAAATGTTTGTGCAGTTAATGCAAACTATGTTATTTTCAGAACATTTGAACTATACACACATTGCAGCTTCTATCCCTTGTATTATAGTTTATTCACCATCCTTTGATTTAGTTTACTTCAAGTAAATGTTATTTGTGTTACATTTATACGGTGAAACATATAAATAATGACCACAATATTAAATAATTAAAATAAAGCTACAGTCAACCCGGCAAAATAAAAGAAGAAATGTATTTCCAATAATCAATAATGTGATTATAAGTAATTAAGTACGTTAGGAAAGTATAAGTGGTTATTGTTTGTTTTAACTAATTCAATCTATGCTAGAACAACACACAACATGTAAAATATAGGTTTACTTAAAGTGACCAGGTTATAATCACATTATCATGAATTATTATGTATAAATCATAATATACTGCATCACAATATTCAACATGAATCAGTTGAATATCAGTGAGAGACCAGCATTCACAAAGCATTTTGATAATTTACCTCACTAGTCATCATAGAATGATTATACATTAGATTATTGTCATAAATAATCCTGATTGTTTTAGTGCTATACATATTCAGTGCTCTAAGCAGATGATAGACATGAGCATCACAGAACATGTTACTGGAAGTTGGCACTGTACAGTTTGCTTTGCTTGAAGGCCTTTTTGTCCACAGAGTGACAGCGAGATTCATTTGCATGTCATTTCAAATTCAAATGAAAAAGCTTTAAAGCGCATAAAGAAGTCCGCGAGCCTGTGCAGGTGCCTGAGCTCACGCACGCGTCGCCTGCAGGCAGTCGCAGCAACTCGCTGCAGGATCCAAGCTGGAGCCTCATCCCTGTCTTTTGCTAAACTTGAGTTTTCATAATTTTTCACCATTCGACGATTGTTCTGTGTAGAAGAATCCACATTCTTTACGTGTCTCCTCCCATTTTCTAAGATTCCTGCCTGAATGTGTCACCGTCTGAGCAGCCAGCCAGGCAGCTGTCTCTCACAGGCTGCCCTTGCTGCTGATTCAACATGATGGGATGCCCAAACCACCACTGATACGAGCCAGCCACGGCCGACAGACAAGCCAAACACACTGAAAGCAGCAATCAGCCACAGATGCTCAAATGGTCAAAATGTCCCCATTCCAAATGCAAAGTCTTTGCACTCGGCCTCGTTACTGTCCTGAGTGTTGGAAGGCTGTTGGTTATATGGATCTAATGAGGTATTTTACATGGTGTAAACAAAGCCCTCGTCCTCTGTTAAAGTTACATTTAAATTCATGCCTCTCAATGAAGAATGAACTACCGCAAATGTATTGAATAAAACATGTCAATGTAAAAGAAAACAGACTCACTCGTCCGGTTCCCCTTTGCCACTTTGTCTAAACAGTCCATCGGCATTGTGGGTAATCGGCTTAACGCCAGCAGACAGACAGGGCTGATTGATGAGGCCGCTGCTGCCTGAGGATGTCACTCAAAGACTAATTATCCCCCCTCAGGCCTTAAGCCCTGAACCCTCAGGGTCATACACTAAATGGTTGAGTATGAGAGGGAATGGTATGAATATTATTATTAAGACTTTTCATGTTAGCTTGACGTCTCCAAAACCTGTTATGTAGAATCATGTGTTTTTATTTAAAGGGTCTTCCAGGCTCTTTGCCATATGAGGTAGGAGCTGATTGAATTAGAGTAAACCAGGTTTGACGGATAGTCCAGACTTTCATTCCTCTGATTTCATGTGCTTTTATGTTTCATATTTAACCTTTAATGTTAATGTATCTGTGTAAATGTGACATCCATGTGCTGTCCTCTTTGTTCCTCTTTTTTTCTTTAACGTCTCCGTGCTTCCCCTGGGTTCCCCATGTTTTAACGTCGCAAAGCTATGAATTGTGGGTAATTCCCTCACAAATATGTTTGGTAATATTGCACCCACCACTAAAGCACATTATGAATTAAAATGGACCACACCTGCATTAATACCTGATCTTAAGGACCAATTTTATAGTGAGGTGCACTCTGTGTTACATTTCCTCGATCATTTCCTAAACATATACGTGCTCGTTCTAGGGCTGGAAGTGTGTTGAAATAATAATGGAAATTGAATGGGTGGTTTCAACCGTGGATAAATAAGTCTGAAAAGCTCACTGGACTGCATGATTTAGTGGCTGAAGGAGAGTATGTGATAAAATACAAGAGAGCTTTTAAAAGGAATAGTTTAGATTAGAGACATTTTAGTTCACAGAAATGTAAAATACACTGACCAAAATGTGAGGGTCTCTCTCCATTTGGCTTGATTAATACTTCCTAACTTCAGCTCAAATATGGATCATGAGGTGAGAACGAACCGGTTCCTTGGAGAACATTGTACATGTTCACAGGAAAGAGTGACTTCTGACGGTGGTAGCAGTGTGTATTTATTACATGATGATTATCAGGAGACTCAAGCCAACAAATACTAATTATTACATTAGAGTACTTACAGAGTGTATTATTTCTGCTGATGTATTTGTATTCAGTTCCAACCCTTGAAAGAAACGGCCCTGTCGATAAGGGCTTGTCTCCAGGTGGGTTCATCCAGCCCTGCTGCTCCTAATGACTTGCATTTTTATTTTTCAATCTCTAGAGATCCAATTCAGACAACTAGACACATTTGTGAATAAAGATACACGACTTATACTTACTGCTACTTTTTAAAAATGTGAGTCAGCTATATTGTTGGACAGTTTGTCAGTGGCTCCACTGCGTCTCCAACCTGCCCAGACAATTCAAAGATAAGTATGTAGACATTGACTTTTGTTTGGGTTAAAGAAACCTTTTAACAGTGAGGCTGATGGATCTATTCACTATTATTCAGCAGCCGTTTCAGTACCTCTGCCAGGAGGTAATTACACCGAATGAGAGTTTGCAAGGGCGTGTGTGTGTGCGTGTGTGTGTCCGTGCGTGCGTGCGTGTGTGTGTGCGTGCGTGCGTGAGTGTGTGTGTGTGCGTGTGTGCGTGTGTGTGTCTGTGCGTGTGTGTGTGTGTGCGTGTGTGCGTGTGTGAGTGTGTGTGTGTGTGCGTGCGTGTGTGCGTGTGTGTGCGTGTGTGAGTGAGTGTGTGCGTGTGTGTGTCTGTAAGTGTGTGCGTGTGTGTGCGTGTGTGTGTGTGTGTGAGTGCGTGTGTGTGTGCGTGTGTGTCTGTGAGTGTGTGTGTGTGTGTGTGTGTGTGCGTGTGTGTGTGTGCGTGTGTGCGTGCGTGTGTGTCTGTGAGTGTGTGTGCGTGCGTGTGTGCGTGTGTGCGTGTGTGTGAGTGCGTGTGTGCGTGTGTGTGAGTGTGTGTGTGTGCGTGTGTGCGTGCGTGTGTGTCTGTGAGTGTGTGTGCGTGCGTGTGTGCGTGTGTGCGTGTGTGTGAGTGCGTGTGTGCGTGTGTGTGAGTGTGTGTGCGTGCGTGTGTGCGTGTGTGCGTGTGTGTGAGTGCGTGTGTGCGTGTGTGTGAGTGTGTGTGTGCGTGCGTGTGTGAGTGTGTGTGTGTGTGCGTGCGTGTGTGCGTGTGTGTGTGTGTGCGTGTATGCGTGTGTGTGTGTGTGAGTGTGTGCGTGCGTGTGTCTGTGAGTGTGTATGTGTGTGTGTGCGTGTGTGTGTGTGTGAGTGTGTGCGTGTGTGTGTCTGTGAGTGTGTGTGTGTGCGTGCATGTGTGCGTGTGTGTGTGTGTGCGTGCGTGTGTGCGTGTGTGTGAGTGCGTGTGTGCGTGTGTGTGTGTGTGTGCGTGTGTGTGTCTTTGAGTGTGTGTGTGTGTGTGTGTGTGTGTGAGTGCGTGTGTGTGTCTGTGTGTGCGTGTGTGTCTGTGAGTGTGTGTGTGTGTGTGCGTGCGTGTGTGCGTGTGTGTGTCTGTGCGTGTGTGCGTGCGTGTGTGTGTGTCTGTGTGTGTGTGTGCGTGCGTGTGTGCGTGTCTGTGTGTGTGTCTGTGCGTGTGTGCGTGTGTGCGTGTGTGTGTGTGTGGGTGGGTGTGTGCGTGTGTGTGTCTGTGTGTGTGTGTGTGCGTGTGTGTGTCTGTGCGTGTGTGTGTGTGTCTGTGCGTGTGTGTGTGTGTGTTTCTGTGTGTGCGTGTGTGTGTATGCGTGTGTGTGTGTGTGTGTGTCTGTGCGTGTGTGTGTGCGTGTGTGTCTGTGCGTGTGTGTGGGTGGGTGCGTGCGTGTGTGCGTGTGTGCGTGTGTGGGTCTGTGCGTGTGTGTGTGTGTGTCTGTGAGTGTGTGTGTGTGTGTGTGTCTGTGTGTGCGTGTGTGTGTATGCGTGCGTGTGTGTGTGTGTGTGCGTGTGTGTCTGTGCGTGTGTGTGTGTGTGTGTGTGCGTGTGTGTGTGCGTGTGTGTCTGTGCGTGTGTGTGTGCGTGCGCGCGTGCGTGTGTGCGTGTGTGTGTGCGTGCGTGTGTGTGCGTATGTCTGTGCGTGTGTGTCTGTGTGTGTGTGTGTGGGTGTGTGCGTGCGTGTGTCTGTGAGTGTGTGTGTGTGTGTGCGTGCGTGTGTGCGTGTGTGTGTCTGTGCGTGTGTGTGTGCGTGCGTGCGTGTGTGTCTGTGTGTGTGTGTGCGTGCGTGTGTGCGTGTGTGTGTCTGTGTGTGTGTGTGCGTGTGTGTGTGTCTGTGTGTGCGTGTGTGTGTATGCGTGCGTGTGTGTGTGTGTGTCTGTGCGTGTGTGTGTGTGTGCGTGTGTGTCTGTGCGTGTGTGTGTGTGGGTGTGCGTGCGCGCGCGGCGCGCGTGTGTGCGTATGTCTGTGCGTGTGTGTCTCTGTGTGTGTGTGTGGGTGTGTGCGTGCGTGTGTGTGTCTGTGTGTGTGCGTGTGTGTGCGTGCGTGTGTGTGTCTGTGTGTGTGCGTGTGTGTGCGTGCGTGGGTGTGTGTGTGTGTGTGTGCGTGCGTGTGTGTGTGTATGTGTGCACCTCTGTGTCTATCCACGGTGAATCTCGCATTCTGCTGCAGCAAACTGCTCCATTTGTTGGGTGGCCAGTTATGGTGCATGCTCAGGGACCTTTCATGGTTGAAGTGGATGTCACTTTCTCAAAACACCTTGCATTGCCTGTTTGATAGAGCCGATGACTGCTGACTCCTCACTTAATACTCCTAACCGTCCCCCGGTCACTCGTAACACAGCTGAGTGCATCGCCGCCATTTAGCCGCTGCTCTGCTGCTGCGAGAACCACAGTCTGTGTTGGAAATTGCTTACTAATGTACCACATATTGCACACCAGCCATTATTTGGATGAATTGACGACATATTGGGAAGCTAAATGGTGCCTTTGTTGCACAAAAACACACTATAACTTAATAAGGTGCCATATTTACAGCGTTTAGCCCACCTCAAACTCTCACAAAGTCGGTCTGAAGGCACCAGGACACAATGCATTCTGGGTTCACTGATGTGCAGTATTATACTTGAGTATCATACTCAGAAATTATTTCTAATGAAGACAGTATACATTACATGCAGGCATTGCTAGACGTCTGCATCGAGTACAGTGAGACGTGAGACTTGCAGTCTAGACAATCGTGGTTTGTATTAATTAAATAGAACATTACAGCAGTGGTCACTGCTGTAAGTGCACCTTCTTATTTGTAGGTATGATTTTCAAATATGGATGGAAATGGTTAAAACATTATTGTATACTAAGGAAACAATACAGTACCGATTTAAAATCTTGCATTAGGCATTCAATCATCTCTATTCCAGTGAAGATATAGGTGAATGAGGGGACTAGATGCAATTAGAGACATGAATCATGGTAGCCAATAAAAGTCCTCTACATTAGATCAAAGCTCCGCAGGGAAGGCATTATGGGCCATGAGTCCAGTGAGCTGAAACCAATCATCCTCCGCTCCTATTCCTGCAATGGCCTGCTACCAGTATGATCTGGAGCCCAACCAAAAGAAATACTGTCTTCCTTGTAGTATTATATACAGTAAGGTTGTCCTGCCCTCCAAATTTCACTTGGGGTTTCATAATGATGTTTGTAGTTTTAGTTATGCTCATTCTCACATATTATCATTTCAACTTCACACTGCTTTATTTATTATTCATCTTAAATTGCAAAAGAGAGGCATCAAATGGAACTATATATATATATATATATATATATATTCCACTACATCTTGTTCTTGCCAGTAACATGACATATGGGCTGAATTATTATAATTTCTTTTAACAATACATGTTGAATACTACCTGTATAACTTTGAGGAAAGCATACTCAATGTTCTAATGTTTTCAGATTTGAGGATCTGAAGACAATGGGCATCACACATTGCACAGCTTGTTAAGCCCCATGGGGCAAACATATGATATGATATATTTGGCTGTAAAGCTCATCTTATTTCATACATTTACAAACGAAAGCTAATCAGGTGTCATTAGAGGAGAACACCACCTAAATGAAGCATTCCAATATGTTATTTCCATGGTCTAAAAAAGGTCTGGTCTCGGAAAGTATTGTTTACCGGTGTAGAGTCTGATATTTCAGTTGAATTACATTTTATTTGTATAGCCAAATATTGCAAATTTGCGCCGGAGGGCTTTATAATCTGTACAGCCAGCGGCATCACCCTGGCGTCTTAAAGGCAGACAACAGAAGAGGACCAGAGGAGGACCCTTTTCCCAGGATGGACAGATGTGCAATAGATGATAACATTACAACATTGTTTGTGTCGAGGTTACATCATAAAGACAAAAAAAGAGACAAGCAATCAGATCACTGCTAGAACGAATACAGCTAAGATTAATCGTGCTCTTAATGAGTTCTGCAAGATCAGTTGGAAATGATCCAATGAAGATAAAGCTGCATGTCCAAAAGACTTTCCGGGCTTTGAAATGACCAGAATGGAAACGAATGGATCCTTGGAATAATAGACAACATAAATTAAACTAAAGGACCTTAAATACTGTGTAATTTTGGACTTGTTTTTTGATCTGAATTAAAACAGTTACATAGATGGATGGTGGGAATTGATGACGTAACTTGTGTTTCGTTTGCAGTCGTACAATGTGACATGTATCAGAGTTGACCCTATTAGGTTTTTAAAAAAAGGCAAACAAACTACAAAATGTGATAGTTTGTTACAATATAAGTATGGGGAAGCACAGATGCAAATTGCTTTAGAACTTTGACGTACAGGGACAACTGCAGCACCATTCCCCAGCCCTATGTCATTCATTGTTGAAAATAACAGGTGTTGTATGTGAATTAATTTTCTACAGACGAAGCAGAGGAGTCAGTCTCATGTAAATATGTTTGACATAAGATCAAATGGCATGCAGCTGGTGGGGTAAAGATTAGCAGATACGTATCTGAAACAGTCAAAGTTACAGCTTGGCAGATACACCCATCCAAATTATATGTGACATTTGACAAAAACAAAAACATATTATAAAGCTATCAAAACTCACGAAAAGAAGACTTTAAAGTAATATTGCTAGTGCTAGCAGCTAGCACTACCTCCAAAGCCCAGGACTCATCACTATGCTGGGAAAACAATGTGGAGATAAAGCATTGTGCATTATTCCATGTTGTCATGCTGATGGCAGGTGGCTGGTGGCCTAGTGGCTGTTGAAGGGTGGCTGCTGGCTGGTGGCTAGTGGCTAGTAGCAGGTGGCTGGTGGCTGATAGCTGGTGGCTAGTGGCAGGTGGCTAGTCGCTGGTGGCTGGTTGCCGGTGGCTGATAGCTAGTGGCTAGTGGCAGGTGGCTGATAGCTGGTGGCTAGTGGCAGGTGGCTAGTCGCTGGTGGCTGGTTGCCGGTGGCTGATAGCCAGTGGCTCGTGGCAAGTGGCTGGTGGCAGGTGGCTGGTGGCTGATAGCTGGTGGCTAGTGGCAGGTGGCTGGTGGCTGATAGCTGGTGGCTGGTGGCAGGTGACTGGTGGCTGATAGCTAGTGGCTGGTGGCTGATAGCTGGTGGCTAGTGGCAGGTGGCTGGTGGCTGATAGCTGGTGGCTGGTGGCAGGTGACTGGTGGCTGATAGCTAGTGGCAGGTGGCTGGTGGCTGATAGCTGGTGGCAGGTGGCTGGTGGCTGATAGCTGGTGGCAGGTGACTGGTGGCTGATAGCTAGTGGCAGGTGGCTGGTGGCTGATAGCTGGTGGCTAGTGGCAGGTGGCTGGTGGCTGATAGCTGGTGAGGCCCTCCACCTCGCCCCGAGGAGACCAGGAATGAAGTTACACTCAAAGTTCTTCGAAACAAAGGAGTTGTTTTGTGTTTCTATCAGATTGTGAAGATGTAGATGTAAACATATGGACTTAGACTTTGTGAGAGAATGCTAAAAAAAAATGGAAACCTCTTAAAAACACTCTTGGCTGCCAGCAAGAAAGCCATTAAACTCTCAGACAAACTGTCAACACAATAAACTGTATGGTTAAATTGGCCTTTAACTTAAGTCTATGATATGACCAATATGTAATGTACCAACATAAATTAACTAGCCTCTAGGACGAGAGTTGGGATTTGATGACAATTTGACATGGTGGCCAAACCGTGTAATTACATCTTCCAGGTGTGTCACAGGATGCCACGGGGCTCAAAATACTGACAGTTGAATAGCCCTTAACATCATTGGGCCCTGTATGTTGTAGAAAGCACTGTGTGTAAAAAAAACAACATTACCATTTTTTTAATTAGAAAATATATAATGTTGGAAAAATAATCTACGTGTACCTAGTCAACAATATTTACCCAATAAATAGTTCTGATAGGACAGCAGCAGTAAGAGAGCCAGCAAAGAGTTCCTGGCAATGTTTCCAACAATGGAAGATTACTCCAACAGAGCTGACATCAAAGACATCATCTGTTGGCATTTGATTCAATTTGAAAAGTACTTCTCCGAGACTGACAACTGCTGTTGTGACACCAAATGGATTCTGTTTCCTTTCGGTGACAGTGCGGTCAAGAGGAACAGTGACAGCAGAGGATCCGTTGATTGAATTATCTGCACTGGCTGTTAGAAAAAGGCAGATATAAGACCTCCCTCTTGTCTGCCGGTGGATCGGCTGCACGCCGGTTACTTGGGCTGACATCAAAAGCAATAAAGTGACTTTGCTGTTTACGACCACACATCTGTGACAGTGGATTCTCCACCCTTGTGTGCACAGAGAACAAATATAATGCCCCGCTTTGGCAAGAAGATAACAAGTCTGGGCCAGATAAAGAGAGAAAAGAGTAGCCTGCAGCTCAGGATGGTCAGATTCCCCACGAGCAGGATAGAAAAAGCAATTTAAAACTTTTGGTTGTTCTATTAATGAATATGATGGAGGTTAATGGATGACTTTTGAGCCAAGTTGGAGGTTGAAAACACCAAATCGTCCACTGTCAAAGTGAAGCGCTGTCATCTTAAGCATCACATCAGGCATTTCAACATAATCCTCACTGACATATCAGCAATATAATATATAAAATATAACTTGTGCATTCAGATCGACATGAGGAACATAGTGTATATAAACTGATTTCCATGCTGTTAAAGTCACAGTCACCCATAACACCTCCATCATTACCCATCTATTATAATCTGCCTCTGTGATCAAACAGCAAGGATAAACCATCTCCCTAATCCATGTTTAATTTCCTGTCCCACTGTGATGTATATAAGCTCTTTTTCTGCCATCATTGGTCATTATCTGCTGCTGATGAAAGTACCAAAAGGAATATGGTGGATTATGGAAAAGCTCTTGGTAAATATGTATTGGCTGCAAGTTTGAAGCTCTTGACATTATTGAAAAAAATACATGTTGTTTACTTTTGGCACATTTTCTTTTTCTTCCCGCAAGCTTTTACTTTTCATGTCTTGAACTGTTGTCTAGCAGTTCATGTTAGGGAGGGGAAAAAAAGACAACAGGCTTGTAGTTTGTAATAAAAGAGAAGCTGGGTGCATACTATATAATAACATAATATAGGTAGATATTGAGACCAAAAAAAAGGAATGAAAAAGAGAAATAAGGCTCTCAGAATCAAATTCAAAGAGTTCATAATAATTGTCAGTCTTCTCTGAGGATATTTAAAGCTGCACTAATTAATACTTTCATATTAGCGATGGATCAAATGACAGTGTAATGTGAAAAGTGTCACTTGTAGTGATGAATCCAAGGAGAATTATTAGCAGCTCTACAGCTGCTCTCAGCTCAGACTGACCTTAATCAAGCTAGTTTTTTTAGATCTTTGTGAGGCTTAAATCAGCTGTTCATTCTTCATCTGAACTTTGCTTTTTTGGTTGAATCCACTTGAATCCACAAAGTTGCCAGACATTTGTTTTGGGCAATGTGGGCAAAAAACTTGTTTCATAAATACATTTCACATCAGCCTCGTATCATGCTTGAATAAAAGCACATCGCTTGGTCTGACCCGGTGAAAAGACATCCACATCAATGTATCCGCGGTTTGCAGAAACGTACAATGCCAACATGGTTTTCTGGCGACGGGGCTGCTTGAATGCATCTCCTTGGTTTTATAACGATGAGTCAGCCTCCTCTCCTCCTTCACAAGTCCAATGGGAGGAGCTGCAGGTAGCACAACGTTGCCCAAGTGGATCCCAGCTGCTGTAGTTTAAAGACTTTGAAGAAACAGCACATCTCACTACACCCACGCTTTAGTTCCATTTTATTAATTGTCTTCATGAGATTAGTGTCTGGATGTTTCATAGTTTCCTGCAGTTGAATCACAACTAAACTGCCTTTCTGGTTTCTGAACCAAATCAGATCGTTGGCAATTTTCAACAGCACTAAGCTTCTTTGGCTTCTTAAACCAAGTTGGTTTCCAGAAAGCCGGTGGTCATGCTTGACTTCCAGTTGAACTTTAAGAAACATCTTCACTTGTGGAGTTCTGTTATTTTAGAAACCCTGACAAACTGTGTCCTCTCTTATATTTCCAACAAATCATCATTCATGTTTGTCTCTTTGCATCTTTGTAATGCATCCATCATCTTCCACTTATCCAGGGCTGGGTTGCGAGTGCAGCCGGCTAAGTGGGGTATTCCACACTACATCCTCTCCTAACACGGTTTACAGCTCTTCTTGTGGGACCCCGAGGTATTTTCAGACTCGATGAACCCGTGTTCTGGGTCTACCACGGGGCCTCTGACAGGAAGTGGACCGAGAAGCATCCGGATCAGAACCACCTTGGATAACCACTTTTGAGCTGAAGGAGCAGCGTCTCTATTCCAGGCTCCCTCTGGATGTCTGAGCTCCTCACCCTGCGAAGGAAGCTCTTTTCAGGCCGATGGTATTCCCAAAATCCATTCACCAAAGCCACAGGTAGGAACCAAGACACAGATGAACTGGTAAATTGAGAGCTTTGTCTTACTGTTGACAACAGAACATGGCCTCTGACTGTAATGCACACTATTACCATCTGCATGATTACAAATAGAGGCAAAGTGTCTTCATATTTAACTAGTGCTGGCTTTTTTTAACACTGGTTACATTTTGGATTCAATATAGAATCCTCTCAGGTCAAGATGGCACAAGATGACTTATTATGTATTTTTCCAACTGCTTTTGCTCGACTAGGAAGGAAAATATCATGACATCAAGGTCAAATATTAAGGAGAATTGATTTAATTGATATTCATAAGGATTTAGGAAAGACAACCGAGATCCCATTGCACTTTTGCCAAAATCTACTTCATTTCTTGACTGTTTTACGTTATTTCTTACACATAAAAAAGAGTCACGTCACAACGCTGCCCAGTTCAAGTAAGAGTGCCTATCAAAAACAGAATCACACAACCTAAGAAGGCTGTTTTCGATTAATCAACAGCCTTCAATCAAACAGCGACACGGATGTTATTGCGGGCCAAATGGTGCGTCACTTTAAATGTTGCTGCTGCAAGGCATTGTGGGACAACACTATCTCCTTTCCTTTGGCAAAGGATGCTCCAGTGTGCCTAAACAAACTGGAAGATAAGAAAGACAGCATTGAAGCATCTTTCCTCAGCATTTAGAGAATTCAAACAGCTTTTATCACGCCTTAGATACTTCCAGGTCATTTCACCCAGTGAGGACGCTCCCTATTCAACGCGTAGCCCTACAGCACGAGAGCATCGGGACGATGACTTTCAGAACTGCTTGTACTAGGACTGCTTTTACTCCATGGAGGTGTGTTCCTTGGTTTGTGAGGATTTTGCTCCATTTTCTCTCTGACATGTTTCATTCTGAACACAATAAAGAAATATATATTCAGCTTAAAATGTTGTATAGCAGGAGATATTTGCAGCCAGACCAGTAACATGATACGATGACGGTGTAAGGAGCTCCTTTGGCCCGGAGGGTAGATGTATGTACTGCAGTCCCTGTTTGGAGGCTGATCAGAAGTGTAAAGAGCAGCACAGTTAGTCGATTTGAGTGTGGAAATACATTGGAATAAGAACAATAAGGAAACAATACTTACTCCCGAAACACAAGAACACATTTGAGAGCGTAAGCATAAGTCCAGTAATTGGACTTATGCACATTCATGCGAGCTCTTAGTATCAGTGAAATGAGTGTGTGAGCTAACTATCCCCTGTCCACTCTCCTCCCCTCTGCATGAAAGCACAGGTAGCTTTCTTGAATAAAGTGCCTGCTTTGTGCTTTGAGCCGACTGTGTTCATGTCCAACAGTCATGCAGAGCTGTGGAGATACACATGGGACAGTGAGTGAGGATTGGTTCTGCATGCATGTATGAATCTCCTCCAGATATTTCCCCAAAGGTACCCGTATTCTTATTGCATCACATCTCCCATATGTTTTTTCCATCTGCTCGTCCCTTCATCCCTGCCTCCGTCATTCCATTCTTCTGCGGCACCTGAATGGGCTCCACATGCCCTGGATCCGACAAACAGTGACATTTAAAAGGTCCCCATCAGTGTTTCTCTGGCATGTTAGAAAAGAGAATTCAGAGGAAAGCAGCGGTATGGTTTGAAGAAATACAGAAAAGACTAAAAGCAGCTTAATCTTTTCAGATTTGTACTGTTTTGAATATGTGCACCTGCTTCGATAAATATGTTTTACTGATTTAAACTATTTACAACAATTTAAATCATGAATTCACGAGTTCAAATTACAGTTCTGACTTCCATTAAGAAGACTTGGACCTCCTAAAAAGAGATAGAATTCTATATGCCTTTTTCTAACAGCCACGGCAGGTAAAATTTGACAATATATTTGCCATACGCATGCCTGGAAGAATCTTGTGATCAGACACCCCTAAAGAAGATCAAATCATTTCTCACGTCTCGTCTGCCTGGTTGACTGTAAATGTCAGGCTGGTCGCATCCAGCATGGTAGCAAACCCTACAGAAAAATACTGTAGATATCCCAAAAGATCATTTGGTTATCCACGTAATCATGAACAAGGAAGTCAAAGACCACTGAAGCTCAACAGAGCGGGCAGGAGGGGAAGTGGACGGCTTCAACAAACAATGTGTCGCCGTTGATGTTTTGTTCATGTACCTTGAGCCTCTTGTTCAAAACCTCACTGAGGTCCCTATGAAGATGTACGTTTATTTTGAAAAGACCATATGCATGTAATGAGGGGAAATTGACAAGAAAAGACACAAACAATGTGGAAAAACATTTTTGTATGAGAATACGTTGTAAAGGTTGTTGTAGCCTCATGAGCTAGTGTAATGGATCTGATTTGTCATCATCTAAAGATTGCAGACATTACATTAGATAATGTTATGTTTGTAGGCTTTCAGTTGACAGCTGTGAAGGCTGGCTCCTAATTAACAATTAAAGCAGCTTGTTGCATTACATATTCTTGTTTTTGGGCTTTGCACTCCCTGGCTGTCGGGATTCTCCCTTCTCTTAATGCAGATGTCATTTCAGCTACTTCTCTCTTTTCTAATTGAAGATGATTTGGGGCATTCTGAAACCTAGCTGGAGTGAATATTAAAGAACACAATACACTTTAATACGATTTGTGCAAGAGTTTGTGCGTGCCATACGATATCCTAATGTTGTTATCTGGTTCATTGGTTTGTTCATGCACATGTCCTCATTATCAACGAGGCAGTTGTCTATGATTGTTGAGTGCACAATGTCCATCATAAGGGAGGCATGTCTTTCATTGTAAAGGCCTTGTTGTGGAGCTTCTTCCTGATCAGCTGAGAACTGGGGAATCAGAGTTCTACCAATAATGAAACCAGCTGCAGACATTAAAGAGTGTCATAATAGCACAAAAGGCCACCCAAATTTAAATGGTGAAAATACAAATACAAATCAAATCTTTGAAAGAATGAAAACCGTCTATGTGACCTTCACATTTCAAAACGCATTATGTTTGTATTACATGTTGAGTCATCATCATAACCCAATGAGTCATCTGTGTGTGTGTGTGTGTGTCATTACCTAAAAAGGGATATGTGTGTTTTATATATATTTGTATATTTTCTATAGTTATCAGCCTGCTGCTCAACACGGGCCACCACGTTTTGACAAAAAGACACATTTGAATCTAAACTGATAATTTAGCACATTAGCATCCCTATTCATAAGGACAGGTATGAAAGGTTTACTGCAGTATTTACATCCTCGTCCACAACAGGGAAATATATACTTTTCATTTTCAGGACATTTATTTGACATAATTACCAGTTTGGTTACTTTTCATATTCAGATGACAAAATATAAATCAACTTTTGAATTATGATCTATTATTAATAGCCTAGTATATAGTCTAATAATTAAAATATATAAAGTAGTTTAAATTAGCTCTACCTTTACCCGGAGCATCAACACATGAATTCATCAATAATAATAATCCAATGATATAGGCATACCATCATATTGTATATGAAATAGGCCATTCTGTGATCTAGTAAACATTTCTTCTTCTTCTTCTTCTTCTTCTTCTTCTTCTTCTTCTCCTCCTTCTTCTTATTCTCCTTCTCCTTCTCCTCCTTCTTCTCCTCCTCCTTCTTCTTCTTCTTCTTCTCCTCCTCCTCCTCAACCTCCTCCTCCTTCTTCTTCTCCTCCTCCTTCTCCTCCTCCTCCTCCTCCTCCACCTCCTCCTCCTTCTTCTTCTTCTTCTTCTTCTCCTCCTCCTCCTCCTCCTCCTCTTCTTCTTCTTCTTCGTCTTCTTCTTCTCCTTCTTCTCCTCCTCCTCCTTCTCCTCCACATCCTCCTTCTTCTTCTTCTTCTTCTTCTCCTCCTCCTCCTACTCCTCCTCCTCCTCTTCTTTTTCCTCCTTCTTCTTCTTCTTCTACTCCTCCTCCTCTTCTTCTTATTCTTCTCCTTCTTCTTCTCCTCCTCCACCTCCTTCTTCTCCTCCTCCTTCTCCTCCTCCCCCTCTTCTTCTTCTTCTTTTTCTCCTCCTCCTCCTCTTCTTTTTCCTCCTTCTTCTTCTCCTCCTCCACCTTCTCCTCCTCCACCTCCTCCTTCTTCTCCTCCTCCTCCTTCTTCTTCTCCTCCTTCTCCCCCTCTTCTTCTTCTTCTTCTTCTTCTTCTTCTTCTCCTCCTCCTCCTCCTCCTCCTCCTCCTCCTCCTCAGCTTGGGTTCCCAGCAGCAGCTGTTTCTCTTCATTCTCTCGTCATGCTTTTGTCAGTCGTCAATCAAACGGCACTAGGTTTAGAGGATAAAGGAACATATATCATAAGTTCCCATCTCCGTCCTAAAATTGAATGGATGATGAATGAATGATTTAAAATCATTTGAAAACATTTTTTGTCTACGAGAGGTGAATGATGTCTTCAGTATGAACCAATGAGTCTGAAAGCAACCATTTATAGTGTTGCTCCATCTTTTCATCCAAAAGGATTTTACAAAGTCACAAATCGAAAATAATTGTTTCAAATATTATGATCACTGAGAAATACTTTCAGCTAATTGGTTGGTCTGGAGGGTTAACTTTGACTTTGAGCAATCACAAAGGTTAAGCTGACGGAAATAAAGCCACACAATAGTAGAGGGAATGTGACACTGTGTTCCAGCAGCCCAATGCAGTGATGCAGCAGCTGCCGGGGGACTCAGAGAAGCCTCCATGACGGGGGACTGTAGAGGAGCCTCCATGACGGGGGACTGTAGAGGAGCCTCCGTGACGGGGGACTGTAGAGGAGCCTCAATGACGGGGGACTGTAGAGGAGCCTACGTGACGGGGGACTGTAGAGGAGCCTCCGTGACGGGGGACTGTAGAGGAGCCTCAATGACGGGGGACTGTAGAGGAGCCTCAATGACGGGGGACTGTAGAGGAGCCTCAATGACGGGGGACTGTAGAGGAGCCTCAATGACGGGGGACTGTAGAGGAGCCTCCGTGACGGGGGACTGTAGAGGAGCCTCCGTGACGGGGGACTGTAGAGGAGCCTCCGTGACGGGGGACTGTAGAGGAGCCTCCGTGACGGGTGACTGTAGAGGAGCCTCCGTGACGGGGGACTGTAGAGGAGCCTCCGTGACGGGGGACTGTAGAGGAGCCTCCGTGACGGGGGACTGTAGAGGAGCCTCCGTGACGGGGGACTGTAGAGGAGCCTCCGTGACGGGGGACTGTAGAGGAGCCTCCGTGACGGGTGACTGTAGAGGAGCCTCCGTGACGGGGGACTGTAGAGGAGCCTCCGTGACGGGGGACTGTAGAGGAGCCTCCGTGACGGGGGACTGTAGAGGAGCCTGACAGCGAGCGCTCCACAGTCCACTCGTCACAAGGCCGCGGTCTCTTTCCCGTGGCGGCGGATGCTTGCACACAAATGGCAGCATCCTGCTGAGAACTGGTGTTCTCCGCAAACCATTTGGAAACCATTACAATCATTACAGACGTGTGTGTGTGTGTGTGTCTGTGTGTGATGAGCAGTTACCGGGACTACGCCTGGTGCATCATATTGACTCCAGATGCGGTTATCTCAGCGAGAGTGTCGGAGGAGGCCGTGATGGAGGGGCGGCGAGGCCGACTGTAAGGTCACTCAGAGCACGGCAGCCATGGATTTTCTGCTCCCTTGCTGTTCTACCGGCTGGATTTATAAACTCACTTGTTACGAGAGGTAAAGCTTGCAGTGACTTGAGTGCGATTTCGGTCAAAGTGTGCCGGCTAGATGTTTTATGTAATTGTCTTTTTTATTCTGACCGCGGGCCTCAGCTGATCCCCATCCTGGGTGCCGGGCATCATGTCCGCTTGCCTTTTCTTAATTCATCTCACTTTTCCAGACACGTCATGCCGTCTTTTAACATATCCCAGGTCAAGTAAAACCAGGTCTGGATCCAGCAGCCTAGCCATTTATGCACTCCGGGCGGTATTTGAGGAATGAAATGCAGTTATGACTTTTTAAACAGCACACACATGCGTCGTGTCTCCAGCTGCAGCTCTGATTCGGTGTGCCTGTTGTTGCTTGATCCACTAGCATTCATACCATCAAGGTGGAGCTATTCTAATATTCCAGATATTGAGATATTTCTCCACTCACAGGCTGAATTAAATTGATTCAAAGTTTTTCTTGTATTTTCTATGTATTCATTCTTTATTCTCATTGAGCACTGGCTGAAAGGATCAGAACAGTTACCTTTTCTCCGTTGTTTCCATAAATCCAAACATAATCCCAAACCAAACAGAATTACCAGTGGACAGGGTTGTAAAGATTTACTCAATGAACTGGTCTTATGGCAAACAATAGTGGTCGGATTAGCTGGATGAAGAAGTGAATCCACCTCTCCAGAACAATAGGGATTTGGGGTTTGAACCCAAAAGGGGAATCGCTAATGTATTTTGAAATTGAAAAACATGATAATGAGGCTCTTTGTCCACCGTGTGTGACATAGCCTTCAGTTACTGCAACTAGCGAGGAGGCTGTGTTCTGTTTCTATGATGGAGTTCAAAGCGGCCTCAGGCTACGCTTATTTATTGTTGCTGTATGCATTATTTCCACCAGAAAAAGAACATTATGTTTTCACCTCTGACTTGTTTGTGTGCTTTTCCGAGAGCATCTCCAGATTGCGTTGATGTGTGGTTAGATCAGGAGGTTTGATGTGAAGCATTAGGGATTTACATCATCACAATGATTCAGTTTATTAAATCAGGCTCAGTTATGAAATTGTCTTACACTCACATGGGAGCTTGACAGAAAATGAAACACAGAAGAGGAACAGGAGAAGTGGAGGTGTGTCTCCACCTTCCCCTAAACAAAGAAGAGTTGAATCTCACTCCTCCAAAGCAGGGATTTATTATTATCATTTATTATTATCATGCCTCACTTCACGGATCATAACATACCACGTATAGAATTGCTCAGGTTCAAAGTGAGACCAAATATTTCTACAGGTCAGTTTTTGAGACAGCAAAGGCCAAAATGTGTCCTGCAAGACGACTGAGATTATTGCTTGATTTTCAATAAACAGAAATGGCTTGTCGATCACTTGCTACCAGCCGTTTAAGAGGAGTGAGGAGTCGGTAATCAATGGCGGAATAAATCAGTCAATACAATATTTTGCATATATAAAGGTGTGACAGATACATGCAGTACAGTACGAAGCTGCTTTGGCTGCAGACAGACACACGGACACATGATGCACGCCAGGAGAAAGATAAGAAGACTTTTGTTTGGCCTTTTCGAAAGTCAGTTATATAGGTTTAAAGCTTAAATTGTTTTGGCATCTCAGAATGTGGTCTTGTTTTTTAGATCACATTAACATTTGTTGACTTTGGCTTTACTTCAATTCTTACAGCCCCTCTGGCTTTTTGTCAACATTCGTTTCTTCTGACCTCTTAAAACCCAATATGTAAGGCAAAATATGTAAAGATACAAATGTAAGTTCTAGGAGGCCCATGTACACACTGCTACACTATGAGGGTCACCGATGTCAGAAGCCGTCAGCTGTCGGTCAGAATGCAGACTCATTGTTCAATAAGCCGTCAGCAGCTTGAGATGCGAGGATGGAGTTGGAGAGGAGAGACGCCGTATACAACCAGGTGGTTTGTAGCCAGCTCACAAGCTCATTTGAACCCAAAAGAAAGCTCCATCATCAATGTGTTGGGCCTCCTGGGCTCTCGGGCTGCAGTCAACCAAACCTGCTTGAACATCGTCGTACGACTCGGACTACAAATGGAAACCCAAACTCATATGTGATAATGTAATGTAATGTAATATTACACCAACGTCACAAAGCCAAACTACTGAATGCACCACTATGAGTGACTTACTGGCAGTACTGGATTGACCAGTCTGATGAAGGCAAAATAGACACAAATTGTAGTTATTTTTTACTATATAAACAAGATGTGTTTGATGTGTTTTATTTTTTTAAGCAAATTCCTTTTAAACACATAGAAAAATAAGTGCAATGACCAACTCAATGCTGAATGTTTGCAATTGATTCATAACACAGGAATAAACGGTGAATGTGGATGTTATTAACGGCCAAATGGTGCATCACTTCATATGTTTATGCAGCGAGAGATTGTGGGTTGGCATTATCTCCTTTCCTTTTCATAAATGAGGGTCCGGTGTACCCTATGCTGAAGGAGATAAGAAAGGAAGCATTGAAGCTGCTTTGCTGAGCTCTTATCGTGGCCGTCTTCTCAATTACATCTGGAGGGAAGCTTCCACATTATGGACCCACTGTGAAACTAAACTAAAAAGACTACAACGCTACTGGTTAGTTTGATCATTATAAAATCATTATGGTTTGAAAATGACTATGAAATTGGAACGTGACAAACAAGTGAAGTTAGCTTTACCAAATGTAATTCACGATGCGGTTGTTGTATGGGAACGTGAGACATAGCTGAAAAGGAATGTTGATCATGTTTAACTAAGTAAATGACCAACTAGGGTTCTCTGCGCCCGTCTCTTTTCTCTCGTGCCAACGCGTATTAAATACAAATTATACAAAATATATACACCTTCTTCATTTTTTATGTTTGTGCTTGCATACTTTTTGGAATGAAACAACATACACGTAAGCAAAATGTGAGTTTCAGGATAATACACAGTATATTTATATATACTGTTACACTATAATCATGCTGTGTGGTACATTGAGCCTAAAGGTTCCACTGTATGAACAAAAGAACATGAATATGTTTGCGGTAATGACCGTTTCACGTTGATCAGCACAGGCATATAATATATTATTCATGTGTGTCTCTGTGAAGAAAGTCAACGTCTCATAGGGGAGAAAGTAAAATCTCTTGCAATGTTTTCTTTTCCTGATCCGATGTGAGGTCAAAGGTCAGGGATGTCGTATGTGTACAGATCGTAAAGCCCTCTGAGGATAATTTGTAATTTGTGATATTGGGCTATACAAAATAAACAGAATTGAATTGAATGTTTGAAGTACACAAGAGCTATTAGTCAGATGATATCATTCTGGCGATCAATGGCACAATCAGTCCACTGTGTGTGTGTGTGGGTTTAACCCCCACGTGCACACACACACACACACACACACACACACACACACACACTGATATTGGCGTGGCTCTGGATCAGCGTGGCACACGTCACCTCAGTCCTCATCCAACTCAGGAGAGTTGATTTAAAAAATGTATCCTGCATTTAAAAAAATTGGCTTTGCTGGGAATTTCTATTACAATAACATGAAATATGCTTTTTAAAGGAAAGAAGTCCTCCAACCAAATACTTCTGCTGCTCATAACATGTCTCATCGTAAAAATGATATTCTTCTGTGTCTATTCAGAGCTGTTTTTCAGCCTTTGCAGATCACAATCCAAAATACCCAAATCGGACCAAGAATATGCTATATAATATCAAACACCGGCAGATAATGATGTGTTATCGTGTCCCACGCTGACTCCTCTTGCTCTTAAGTATTCACTCTATGACTCCACAGCATCACAAGTGTAGCAAATGTCATCAGCAACAGGTTCTTTTGTCACGGAGAGGTGTGAATGCTTTGTGTTTGTGCATAATTATGACTTGGCAGCGTGTCATTTCTAATCTGAGGAGAATCCTTGACTACTTGTTGTGGACTGTGCAGCCGAACAGCAGCTTCCTCTACTGACGTTTCTTTGTGCTCTTCTTCCCCTCTAATCAGGTCCAGAGCTGCAATGAGTACAAACGTTACAAGATCAAAAGGATGTCCCTCCTAATCAAATTAGATTTGATAAAAACATCACAGATTGATCGGACTATGTTCTTGTGCTTTTCAGCTCACTCTACATAACTGCCCGTGGAAGATTGACCTCTTTTATTATAGTCTCCTTTTCAGTATTGTTTGGGCTGCTGCACATGAATCACATTACCAAATTAGTTTGGAGAATCTTTTAAAATCCCACATGCACCTCTGTTTAGAGAATATGTCTTTCTGTCTGTAGAGAAAGTGAATGTTTCGCCTAGATACATATCAAAACGTGTATCTTCTCTCCAGACGTTAAGTCATCGTCGCCTCGCTTTCCATTTGCCTTTCCTGTTGTACGTCAAGACATCAATTCTTTATCAATGTCTGAGGTCCACAGGCATGGACCTCAGACATTGATAAACAAAACTCAACCCCAATCTGTCAACCCGGATCCAGGTGTTGTAACCCTGGGTTGGTCACCAAAAAACGCTTGTTGCTGACAAATGATTTAGAATGCTTTGGAATGGAATATGTCAGAATATCACGATATGAATTAGTATCTTTGAAAAGATTTGATCTGTTACTTAATTTTGAAATGAACTTACTTTAACTGAAAAAACTCAAACGGTTAATTAAAGGTCTAAGATGAAAAAAGTGTCACGGCCTGTCAATCACAGTAGCCCCGGCCTAAAGCATCCCCTGCTTTATGGACTATTTGACTCTAAATGGACCATAATTTACTAAATGAACATACTGTATTAAAGAAGACTTGAAACTCATGTTTACAATGTAGGTAATAACTCAAGACTTCTTTCTGCAACCAGTGGAGTCTCCCCCTGCTGGCCAATAGTCGGAATGCAAGTTTAGGGCACTTCCACATTGGCTCCACGATTCAGACTCGGAGGTTGCCGCCTGCTTCTGCTGCATTATTATTTTGATTTGCGGTCTGTTCTCTTGAAGTTTCTCTTTTCATCCTTTTTGCAGACCCAACAACTCTTTTGCTTTTTAATGCATGCAGCTTATATTTAAAGACATATTTGAATGAATTCCAAGACATTGTGCTCATTTCCCTAAATTTCCAGGAGACCAGCTGATTCCCAAGCCGCATCTCTGACACTGCCATGACTCTGCTCCCATTCAAACTGCAGCACTGCAGGACACACACACACACACACACACACACACACACACACACACACAGCAGCGGCTTTCATTTTCAAACAGCCTTCCACGATAAGAAATGTGGGTAACAATGAGATGTCTGCATCAATAGTCCCACTTCAGCCCAACATCCAAGAGTCACGTGGGATCAAACCCACATCAAAGCCTGCCCGGCGCCACTATGAAAGCCCAGCAACAATGGGACAATAATTAAAGCCACATGGATATGGAACCATCCCCCTGTCACACACACACATCTCTCTTCCTCGTTGTCATAGAAATAGAAAAAAGCCCCGTTTGATGTCTGCCGTGACAATACACCGACCCAACCACATCCTGAGATGCAGATACCTGCCACACAATATGTAAGCAAGTCAATTCCTTCCATCTTGAATGGCGTGAACACATTTAGACGCTCTCATCCACTAAGCAGGAGACCGTTATTCGGGGCAAAGGGAGCTGTCATAGCCAGCAGTAATACAAGAGCAATACATAACAAAATGCCAAAGCACTTCCAATGTACTGGTTAATGAGGCAATATACAAGAATATGCTGTGGCGGTATTGATTCACACTTTTTTTTGTTATCCATTCTTGAATAGCTCATTTACTTCATTTATCATGTAATTAATGTCCAGAACAAGCTCATTTTTTCTATCAGTAGTCTTTGATTAATGTTATTTTTTTTCTAGTTGGGACTGCTCCCTGCTCAGTGTGGAGGAGGATTATTGTTATTATTTTAACTGTTAGAGGGAAAGAAGCCGAAATCAAACATGAGAAAAAGGGTGAAGCTGCACATCCGCATATAATAAGGAGGCCTCAATAATAAAGTCTAATCCAACAGTGATTCCCAAACATATGAGGGGATTTTAACGTTCCTATTAAACACTGTACGGGCAAAAAAACGTGCTTTTCATACACAGATCAATAAACATGTTGGTCCTTTTTTCTTCCATAACATGTAATTTCAGAAAACTTGTTATTCAAAACACAGTTGTCTCAAAACAGTAATAAACTGATGATATATATTAGTTTAGTTTTTTCCCAATTCACCGGTAGTCAAAATGAATGTCATTGTCTTTAAAGATTGTTTTCTCCAAATCTCAAAGCCAGAAATCTCCACTTCAAACTGCGAACTGTTCATTCCTCTTTATATTCTGAAGTTTTTTTAACGAGGGTTTGTTCATCATTCATAGTCCTGATTTATGGAGTGATATAAAAAGATATTTAAAATGTCCTCTGTGAAAACTTGACTCTAATATGTCAACAAAATGAAATAAGAAATTCATTTCGAAACTGGCTTCATTCAATGTTGACATTTCTGTTCAAATATGTATTCAAAT